>NW_007258489.1:1934028-1987489 GCF_000164805.1 Carlito syrichta | reverse complement strand
GAACCTGTGGGCTCAGGCAATCCACTCACCTCAGCCTCCCAAAGCGCGAGATTACAGGCTGAGCCACCGAGCCCGGCTTGGCATAATTCTTAAGGGTCCTTTTGCTATTCTAAGGGAAAATAACTTTTCTTTTTCTCTAAAATTTATGGGGAAAATGTTTAATGTTTCTCAATTATTAATTTTTTTAGTTGTAGCTTTTCATAGATGCCCTTTAGTTTGGGAAGTATTCTTCAATTGTTAATTTGCTAAGAGTTTTATTAAAAGCATGAAAGAGCATTGAATTTAAGAATTTCATTAAATTCCTTTTTTTTCATTTATTGAGGTGACTACACAATTTTTATTTTTTATTCTAATAATGTGGTGAATTACAGTGAATTATTTTCAATTATTGAGCTAGCATAGCATACCTAGGATAAACCCTAATTTTTCTTGGAGAATTATTCTTTTTGTATGTTAGGAGATTTCATTTGCTAATATGTCTTATGAGTTTTTATGACTATATTCATGAGTTTTATCGGTCTGTGGGTTTTTTTTTTCTATAATGTCTTTGTAAGATTTTGGCATCAGAATTATGAGTTTCAATCTAAATAAAGGGCTTCTATGAAAAACTACAGCTAAACAATTAATAATTGTGAAGCATTAAATACTCCCTACTCCAAATTTTGGAAAAAGAGAAAGATACTCTCTTAGTAATTTGAACATTTCACTAGAGGTCCCAGCCTAAATAATAAGGCAAGAAAAAATATAAACAAAAATCTTCTCCTATTTTTTTGTATTATGTCTTTCTTAAGTTTTTGATAGAATTTACATAAAAAAGAATTGAACACTGATACTTTGTATTTAAAAAGTTTGTTATTATAATTTCTATTTTTTAATAGACACGGTTATTAAGTTTCTTTTTTATCTTTGTCAGTTTTGTTAAATAATGTTTTCCACTTACAAGACATTACAGAAAAAAAAACCCCACAGACTGATAATTTATCATTTCAATCTATATTATTACAAATATCTTATGTCATAGCATTTTCCTCTATTCTTTCACATCTGTAAAATCTATAGAGATATCACATCTGTGACGGTTAATTTTATATGTCAACTGTCAACTTGGCTGGGCCATGGGATGCCCAGATATTGTCAAGTATTAGTCTTGGTCTTTTTGTGAGTATGTTTTGTATAAAATTAATATTAAAATCAGTAAATTTTAGCCAGGCTTGGTAGCTCAGCCTGTAATCCCGCGCCATTGGGAGGCTGAGGTGAGTGGATTGCCTGAGCCCGCGGGTTCGAGATCCGCCTGGGCAGCGAGACCTCATCTCTACAATAAATCAAAAATCAGCTGGGCATGGTAGTGCATGCCTGTAATTCCGGCTACTTGGAAGGCTGAGGTGGAAGGATCACCGGAGCCCAGCAGGTAGAGGCTGCGGTGACCGGGAGCAGCCACTGCACTCCGGTCTGGGCAACAGAGTGAGACTCCAACTCAAAAAAAAAAAAAGATCAGTAAATTTTGAGTAAAACAGATTGTCTTCTGTAGTGGGGATAGGCCTTATACAATTTGTAGAAACCCTGAATAGAAAAAAAGGACTAACCCTCCATTAAGCAAGAAAAAATTATTCAGCTGGTGGCAGACTTCCTCATTTGTAACATCAGCTCTTCTTAGTTCTACACTTGTCTACACCTGACTGTCTTTGGACTCAAACAGGAACACCAGTTCTCCTTGGTCTCCAGCATGTCAGCCCACCCTGCTGATGTTGTACTTGCCAGTGTCTCGATAATCACATGAGCCAATTCCTTATTCTCTCTCTCTCTCTCTCTCTCTCTCTCTCTCTGTTCTTTCTGTGTTCTCTCTCTTTACACACACACACACACACACACACACACACACCCTCTCTCTTTCTCTCTCTCTCTCGCTTTCTCTCTCTCTCTATTGGTTCTGGTTCTCTGGAGACCCCTGATTAATGCAATACTTTTCACTGCTGATTTAGCAATTATTTTCTTCTTGAGCATTCTTGTCAATTTGTTGATCTTTTCGAAGAACCAATTTTTGGTTTCATTAATTTTTTTGCATTCTATTTCTATGTCATTTTTTCCTAATCTTATCTTTACTTATCCCTCTCTTCTACTTTGGGTTTAATTTGTTCAATTTTTTATTAAGGTGAAAACTTACATAATTTTGATTTCCAACCTTTCTTACTTTATAATATAAACATTTAAGCTAGAATTTTCTTCCAAACATTGTTTTAGCTACATACTACAAATTTTGACATGTATTTTTATTATCATGCAATTTAAGGTTAGCCCTAATTTCTCTTATGATTTCTTTGCTATATGAGTTATTTGGAAATTTTTTGTTCAATTTTGAAATATTTAGAGGTTCTACAAATGTTGTTATTTATTTATACTTATTTTGTTAAGATTGGAGCTCTTAATCTGCAATATTTTAATCTTTTGAAATGTATTAGGACGTGTTTTATGATCTATTATATGGTTTTTCTTGTTGAATATTCTATACACACATAAAAATTATGTATGGGGCAGTTGTTGACTGTTATATAAATGTCAACTAAATCAAGTTGTTCAATAGTGTTTTGCAATTCTTCTATGTACTTATTAATCTTTTATATACTTGTTCTATCAATTACTGAGAGAAGTGTTAAAATACCCAATTCTGATTATTGATTGTCCATTTCTTTTTTAATTCCTATTAATTTTTGTTTTTGTATTTTCAAGTTCTGCATGTAAGAGATTATGTTATATTGATAAAATAATGATTTTATCATAAATTTTTTTGTTTTGTTTTGGTAATACTTTTTGTATTGAAGTCTATTTATTTTAATATTAATATAGTCACACCAGTTTCTTTTTGCATCTACTGTTTTATGACATAGTTTTCCTCATACATTTACTTCTTAGTCATCTTTGTCTTTATATATAAAGTGTATCTTCTATATAGCAAAAATTGGTGCTTTTTTTCTGACAATCTTCATTATAAAGTATTTGTCCAGTTACAGTAAACATGAATATTTGCATGGTTTTATCTGTCTATCATTGTAGTATTTGCTTTTTATTTGTTCCATTTGTTGTTAATTCATCTTTTTTTTCTCCTTCTATCTTTTTGGGTTAATCAAGTATTTTTCCAGAATTCATGTTTAATTTCTCTATTGGCTTTTTGGTAATTACCGTAGGAATTATAGTATGAATCTTAAAATTATCATAGTCTACTTAGAGTTAATATTATACTAGTTCACCTAAAATATAGAAACATTGCAGCTATTTAGTTTCATTTATCAACTCTGTCTTTTAGCCTAATATATTTATATATATTTTCTACATATATGTATTATAAGTTCCACTGGACATTGTTAAAACATTTTCATATATTTTTGTAAATAAATAAAGTAAAAAAATATACAATTTTTAGCCGGGCTTGATGGCTCGGCCTGTAATTCCGCGACTTTGGGAGGCTGAGGTGAGAGGATTGCCTGAACTCGAGGGTTCGAGACCCGCCTGGGCAGCGAGACCTCATCTCCACAATAAATCAAAAAATCAGCCGGGCGTGGTAGCGCATGCCTGTAATTCCGGCTCCTCGGAAGGCTGAGGCGGAAGGATCGCCGGAGCCCAGCAGGTCGAGGCTGCGGTGGCCGAGAGCGGCCACTTCACTCCAGTCTGGGCGACAGAGTGAGACTCCGACTCAAAAAAAACCCCAAAAAAAACCAAAACCAAACAAACAAACAAACAAACAAAAATATATACAATTTTTTACATTTACTTAAGTGTATCATTTCCTTTGCTCTTAATTTTGTGCAAAAGATCTGAGTTGCCATTTAGTACCATTTTCTTTAGCCCAAATAATTCACTTTAGCATATTTTGTAGTATAGGTCTGGTGGTGAAGGTTATTATCATTCTTATTTATTTTAAAGTAATAATGCCTATTCTTGAGTACTATTTTAACTGGATATAGAATTCTGGATTGCCAAATTTCATTTTTCAACAGTTTGAAGATGTTTTACTGTCTTTGACTTACATTGTTCCTGAAGAAGTGTTGACTATAATTCACGTCTTTGTAAAAAATATGCCATTTTTTATCTAGCGGTTTTCAAAGTGTTTCCTTTTATAGTTGTTTTCAGCAGTTTTATTATGATGTATCTAGAAACAGTTTTCTCTTCTTAAGCTTCTTAAGTTTCACTGATCTTCTTAGATCTGTAAGTTACATTTTTCACCAAATTTGGAAAATATTCTGCCCCTTTCTCTTTTTTCTTATTTTATTTTATTTTTTGAAGGGTCTCACTCTGTCACCCAGGTTGAGTGTAGTGGCTGTGGTGAGCAGCCACTTTTGGGATCAAGTGATCCATCCACCTCAGCCTCCCATGTAGCTGGGACTACAGGTACATGTCACCATGCCCAGCTAAATTTCTGTTTTTTGTAGAGACGGGGTCGAGCTATGCTGCTCAGAGTGGTCTCAAACTCCTGAATTCAAGCAATCCTCCAGCCTCAACCTCCCAAAGTGCTGGCATTATAGGTTTATAAGTGTGAGCCACTATGTCTGGCTTTTCTGCCCTTTTTCTAGGACTTCAGTGACACCTATGTTTGACCACTTGATATTGTCCCACCTATCAAAGACTCTTTCTCATTGCAAGTCTTTTTTTTCCCTTTGCTCTTCAGATTACATACTTCTTATTAATTTATATTTAAGTTTATTGACTCTTCTACAATCTCCAATTAGCTATTAAAATAATCATTTTCATTTCAGATTACTGTATCCTTAATTCTAAAATTTCTACTCAGTTCTTTCTTTTTTTTTAGATTAGAAAATATAGTTTATTTCAAAAGTAAATTAGAGAAAGAGAGAGAAAGAAAGAGGAGATTCACCTCCCTAAGGTAGGGAAAGGGGTCAAAGACAGGAAACATGGCAACAGCCATAGCTCAAAGAGTTCATGACCACAAAAGAGTCTAGTAAGGCAATTACCTCAATTCTTTCTTATAGCTTCCATTTGTTAATATATAGTTACCATATTTTCCTTCAAAATCATATACATGTTTATAATAGCTGCTTTGAAGTCCTTGTTCAATAGCTCAAAATTTCAACATCTTCCAGCTGAGCACTTTTTTTTTTTGGAGACACGTTCCTGTTCTGTCACCTAGGCTGGAGGGCAGTGACATGATCATAGCTAACTACACCCACAAACTCCTGGGTTCTGACAATCCTCCCACTTCATCCTTCCTGGTAGCTGAAACTACAGACATGAGCCAACACACTTGGATAATTTTTATATTTTTTTAGTGATGGGGCCTCACTATGTTGCCCACGCTGGACTCAAACTCCTGGCCTCAATTGGTCCTCCTTCATAGGCCTTCCAAGGCACTGGAATTACAAGCATGAGCCACCATGCCCGGCCAGTTGAGCATTATTAACTTCTCTTCTCTAGGCAATGTGACACATTTTTGTTTTGAGGGGATAAGTCAAGTAATTTTTTATTACATACTGGACATTATGAAGGATACATTGTAGAGCTTCTGAATTTTATTATAATCTTTTGAAAGTATTTTTGTACTAACAGAGAGTCAATTTGCACTCTAAATGCTCTTTCACCTGTGATAGACAACAGCTGAAACAAAAGTTTTTCTCTTCCTTCCAGCTGTTACTTCTGGTGAGTCCCTTAGAGACTCCCTGTGCGTGCTTAATTCATGCTAATCTAAGATTTGGGCAGTTTATTCACAGATTTCTGGGTAAAGTTCTAGCCATGAATCTCTGATCTGTGACTTTCTTTCCTAGTTTCCTACCATTCTGGCAATCCTGAACTCTAAACTCTGGCTTCTTTAGTAAGACCAAGGCCGTTTGCTTATTTTTAAGCTGCTTGCTTTTGATTTTCCTCCAGTGCTTTCTAATTTACTCAAAGCTTCTAATTTACTCCTCCAGTGCTTTAGAGGTGCTTTCCATTGCCTAAAGGTTATAACCATTATATATGGGAGAGTTAGTCTTATATAAACAACTCTGCAATTAACAAAGTAAAATCTGCCAAAATGAGACTTATTATTTCTACATTTAGGTCCTCTACGTGAGAGAGATTCATTAATCCATTTATATCAGATAGTAGAGATTATATATAGGTTTATTAATTATTTTACAGTATTTCTTTGGATAATTTTATCCATAACCATGACCTCTGTTTTCTCCTTTATTGATGTCTTCCCAGATCTTTACCTTTAGACCTTATCATTCTTCTGAGTTTCAAGTCTAGATTTCCAACTGTCTTCCCATTCACAAAATAGTATTTTATTTTATTTTATTGGTAAAACATTGCCCAGCCATGACTAACAGTCTGTTGCCTCTGATGGAAACTGATAACCTCAACTCTAGGCTTCTGAAACAACAGATTTCTGCTTCTGCTTCATCACTTGTCAATATCTAATTTCTGTTTTAGGTATTTGCATATACTTGTTTCCTCAAATACTGTAAACTCCTTGTTGCCATGTGCCATGCATTATTTATCTTCATGTCGTTAGTGCCTAGCTCATTTATTTTGTTCAAAAATATTTATTGAACCATTGTTTCTCAGCCTTTTAGCTAAGATCAAATGCAAAAGTATTTGTTGAACCAGATTTCAGAAGGAACAAATGTTTGATTTACGGTGTAATAGAAGGAAGATATTGTCCCCAAATAGTCTGTAGCTTCTTTTTTTTTTTTTGAATTAGAGTCTCACTCTGTCACCCAGGATGGAGTGCAGTGGCATGCTCATGGCTACCCCAGTGTCGACCTGCTAGGCTCCAGCGATCCTTCCGCATCAGCCTTTCCAGTAGCTGGAACTACAGGGTGCACGCTACCACGCCTGGCTTATTTATTTATTTATTGTAGAGACAAGGCCTCGCCAAGTTGCCTAGGCTGGTCTTGAACCTGTGGGCTCAGGCAATCCACTCACCTCGGCCTCCCAAAGCGCTGGGATTACAGGTTGAGCCACCGAGCCTGGCCTGGAGCTTCTTACAAAGTTAAAATGTTTGTTTTTTTCAGTAGGCCTCTACAGGAAGCTTTGAGGAATATGAGTAAAGTGACACCCTGTGACCCATTGCTTGTAGGACACACTTTTAAAAGCAAATATTTAATTTTGCATTTGATGAGATTGATATTTATTTAACTTCTAGTAAAGTGAGTATAAGTCTTTTAAAAAAAGAAACAATTAGCCGGGCTTGGTGGCTCAGCCTGTAATCCCGTGCCTTTGGGAGGCCTAGGTGAGTGGATTGCCTGAACCCGCGCGTTCGAGACCTGCCTGGGCAGCGAGACCTCATCTCTGCAATCAATCAAAAAAATCAGCCGAACGTGATAGCGCATGCCTGTAATTCCGGCTACTCGGGAGGCTGAGGCGGAAGGATCGCCGGAGCCCCCCAGGTCGAGGCTGGGGTGGCCGGGAGCGGCCACTGCACTCCAGTCTGGGCGACAGAGTGAGACTCCAACTTAAAAAAAAAAGAAACATTTGGTAAGTTGGTAAGTTCAAATTCTGTCATATACACTCTGGGAAGAGTTATATACTATGTTATCACTTTCTGATGTAAGTATAAAGAGCTCATCACTTGGAAAATGATCTTTTTCATGAAGTGGTATAATAATAATAATAGCAAGTGTCATATTTATTGAATTTTGTGAAATAAAGGGATAGTTCAAAGTGTTTCACATATATTAACTCATCTAATACTCAGAACAATGCTATAAAATATGTATGTTACTAAATTTCCATTTCCTCAGTTGAAGAAATTGAGATTTAGATAGAAGTAAGCTAAAGATACTTTACAGTCTTAGTTTTTGTAGCCAAGAACCTACTCCATGGTATAGAGTGTAATCCCTCTCCTCATACTTATTTCTGGAACTTTTATTTTACTGACTCATTTCTCCCTCAATGCCTTGTGTAAGTCTTTCATGCATTTCACATACTATTATTTCATTAGTGACAAGTTACCTAAGTCTAATTCCTCTTATTGCAAAAGATTGCTCTCCAATCTTGGCAAATATTATCTTATCTCAATCACTGCAGTGAGATTCCATTTTGACCTTTCAGCTGTTACACTTGCCTGTCACTGATACTAATTTTGACTTGAAGAAATAGTGGTTTTCAAACATAGGAAGCCAATAACTAATTTATGTCCCCAAAACAACAGTCATCAGCCTAGTTTCATTTGACTGTTATCCATGTTGAATTAAGTGTATTGGTGTATTGATGTGTGTTGATATCTAGTAGGTGTTGATTTGGCACTACTAATCTCAATTTTTCTAGGTCTTTAGTTCTTAAGACCTTTCAAGTGGAGATAATAGGTCCTTTCTTTTTTACTCTATCAAGTCATGAGGTGCTCAAAATTTGAAGTTTGCTTTTTATAGAAGATACAGTAAAATTTTTTGCAATCTTATAAGATATCCTTTACCTGAATTCAGGGAAGGGAAACTATTGCTGGGATCATAAAGAACAATTAAATAACAATAAGTCTCCAGCATTTCAATATTGGATATCATCTTTGTTCTAGTATTAAAAAACTAGTAATAGTCTTAAGCAACTCATCATTTTGCTGTGGAGAGTTTTAGTATACATTTAAATCAGTATTTCAGTTAAATGTAAATCAGTATTTTTATTTTAATCTGCAAAGAACTGGCATTCACTTAGAAACATGGAAATGGCATCCAATAAAGGGAAAATGGTTTCATTCTCTGTGATGCCTATATGAGAAAATATTATTCACAGTAATGGGAGATAGTAGTTCACACTGAGGGGTCACAATGTCCACAAGTACTCTTGAAGATTTGCCTGAGTCTAATGTTCTGATTTATGCACTGCCTTATTCACTGTGTAATCATATCAGTCTCTGAAGTGCATCCCATAATTATACCAGCAATAACCATTTCTTTTTGTTTATAAACATAACAGTGAGCAAGCAGCTGAAATATAATTTCCTGAAGCAAAGTTCTTAAGAATTGATAACATCTTTGTAACTCTTCATCTATCATTTTCTTTTTTAAAAAAAATTATTTTATTTTATTTATTTATTTATTTTTTTGAGTCAGAGTCTCACTCTGTCGCCCAGACTGGAGTGCAGTGGCCGCTCCCAGTCACTGCAGCCTCGAACTGCTGGGCTCCTGCGATCCTTCCGCCTCAGGCTTCCAAATAGCTGATTTTTTTTATTGATTGTAGAGATGAGGTCTCACTGCCCAGGCGGGTCTCGAACCCGCGGGCTCAGGCAATCCACTCACCTCAGCCTCCCAAAGGTGTGGGATTACAGACTGAGCCACCGAGCCCGGCTTCATCTATCATTTTCAAATTCAGTTGAGAAGGTCAAGATTCCTATTTGTTTAATAATTTTGAAACACTGTTGTCCCATAAAGTAATGGAATTAGCCAAGATTGAAAATCACATATATATTTAATGAATATGTGAAAATATAAAAATAAAAGAGCACTTCCATTGTTCACAATAATTTAAGAAATGGAACATCCTATTTCATTGAGATTTCTGGTTCCATGGGGTTTGATCCTTTTGTGCTAGGAACCACTTCACTTACCATGACTCATTAAGTAACTTTGTACTTTTAAAAACATAGACATTAACCAACCATAAGTCTTCAACCTAGAAATCAAAATATTCATTATATGGTCAATATCTTTTGAAAAGGCATCATAAAAACAGACATGTAAAATGTTTTAACCAAGTTCTATATGTACAAAAGAGTCATGGCCCAGGAAAATGAGTTTAATTGTTTCAAATATAAATTTTAACTCAAAATTTGAGGCGAAAAACTTTAGGAAAACAACTAGATAATTTAGAATTTATGTAATCTTATTTAAAGAGGTGGTGATAAAAATGCAAATATGGAATTGCCTCTAGCTCTCTTAGTGAACAGAATAAATCTTAGTTGAATCATTTATCCCCCTTTATACATATTCATATTCTTGCTGTAGCCTGAAAACTCAGAGGTAAAAAGTAAAGGCCTTTAGAGGTATCTGGGACAAAATTGGCAAACAGATTAAAAGTCATAATAGTTGGCAATGTGCCTTCTTCTAGTCTCTTTCTCATTGCCTATGCTTATCTCCATATGGTGCCTCTGTCTCAAGCTAGGCTCTACCTAGTCTTCCCCAAATGAAGCAGATTCAAATTCATATTTCATTTTAATCTGCTTATTGTAAGAAATTAATGCCACCTGCCCCACATACAGAATGGCATGCCTTTGTTTGAACGAACTGCTAACATAATATCTGACTTTATTCTCTTCAAATTACATATTTTTTGGCTTTATTGTATAAGAGACTAAGTTTACTAGAAATGTTTGCACCATCCCTTTTTGACAGTTGATCTATATTAAGTACAAAAATAACACATTTAAATTTAATTTGCTTTTTCTTTCGCAAGAAATTCTTAGACTTGACTCTTTGGGGATTACGAACTAACTAACCTTCCTTGATTTCTTTCTGATGCTTCCTGGTTGTCATTTATATTTCTTAGGATTCCTTTGGTCATAGGTAAAAGAAAATTCCCTATGCAGTTTTAAAGAAAGAGTCCGATCTAAAACAAGGGCTCAGGAATCTCTTTCAGAACCTACATGCAGTAATGGGGTTGGTGCTTAAGAATTTCTGAGAAGGAGGCACTGACTGCCTGCCTCAAGTAACACTACTGTCCCCTCCCATTTCTGTGTCTCTGAGCAGTTGCTGAGTTAGTCCCCAGCTGAGAATTATCTTCTTATTAACACATACCATTATGTGCAGACCAGTTCTTCTTGTTCAGTCTATATGATGGAAAATGGCTGTTGAATCACTCCATAGTTATGTTACCTTCATTGAGAGACGAGCAAGATGGAACTGAAATCTTCTTAGCGATGGCATGTTTTTAGAGGTAAACTAACATCAGCCCTATCTATTTTGGCCTGAAAGCTGAATCATGTCACTCAAACATAGCTGTGTCTATTGTAAAACATGTACATGAGAAGGGGGTAGATTTGAAAGCAATGTAAGATGCTTTGACTTTAACTCTCACATTAATTACATGAAGATTTGAGTTACCAAAGAGATAAATAAGATTAGGTTGATTAGTTCTATTCATCAATTTTTAGTATTTATCAATGACCAATCAGGTATCAGTCAAATAAATTTAGAGCTGTATTTAATGGAACGTTAGAATTGGCTTTGGTTCGTGGCCATGCCTATTGAATCCTATTATTTATTGTCTAGAGATATTAATTATATTTGTCCATTTTGGAATCATATTTGGTATCAAACCTCATAATACATTGGCCCTCTTTTAATTTTAGAAATAAATAATATTTATACTGTAGTATTGCTAAAAAAAAAATGCAAGCACTTGGGTTCACAGTGAGTTATAACTCTAAAATATTAATTGTTGACCTTAGCACTCTCTCTGATGTAATGTGGTTCATATTCATTAGATCCAAAGGCAGGGATGATAGATGCATTGCTGAGATCATGGTGCCGATGAAGCCAAGGTCATAGGTGTAGGCTCTGTGTGGGCCAGGGTTTCTGTAGCTAGAAAATGAAAAGCCAGCATCCCAAATCTCATCTGTTCTTCTTATTATCACATACCATTAAACATGAGAAAAACTGATGATGATGTTAAGGAAACTAAACCTACATGCATGTCCTTGGCATACCTAATATCAGCTTCCTATATACAAGGACTTTCTTTATTTAATAAAAAAAAAAAAATGGTTTCAGTACAAATTCATCAAAACCATACACTCTGGTTTTTATGGACATAGATTTTTCTTTACTTTCAACTATTCATCTATAACATGTGCAGTATGTTGTGAACTTATTATTTAGCCATCCATATAACCAAAATAAATAATAATGCGTATGATTCCCAAACCTCTATAGCATTTTGTGAATATCATGTTTTTTCTACAGTTTCAAGTACTTAGGCTGGAAGAAGCAGAGAGAGAGAGAAAGAGAGAGAGAGAGAGAGAGAGAGAGAGAGAGAGAGAGAGAGATTACCCTGGTAGAAAAACTATGTTTTGAGGCCCAACATAGTAGCTTTTACTTTGAGTAGTTACAAGTATAACTTATTTTTGGATGCCCCAAAATCACTAAGTTCTGAAGTTCTGAAATTGACTGATGAATCAGTGAATGATTCAGAAAAAAACAAACTAGAAGTGTTTGGGATTTAAACACAATGGCATGATGCCTCAATGCATATTTTCTTAGGAATTTGAAATTTTACTTAACGAAGACTTTCCTACTCAGTAAGAATTTCCCAGAAGTTGTTGACTTTGATGCCATGGTATATTAGCAAATGGCAGTAATTTTAGATAGCTTTGATTGAAAATCTTGACCTATTTGAGTTTCATGTGAGCAGTCTCACTGAAATAATGTAAATTAAAGAAAGAATATTATCAGCCAATAAAAAATTTTTCTTGCACAATAGTGAAAGAGTAAGATGAATGACCTATTTACACCCTTTCTGGTCTCATAAATAAATGCATTTTGAGATAAAATATACCCCCAAATATTATGAATCTTCTATTAATACTATTTTCTTTTGCTTACATCAGATGTGCTTAAAGCACATACAATCACACGCATATGTACAGTCTAAGGTTTGTTTCCTTTCCTGGTTCTGTCTACTTTCATTTTAGGTCTAGTTTATATGGCTTTCTATGTCAGTGCCCATCAACCAAGTCAATAGTCAGTTAGCTCCATATTGCCTTCTGACGTATTGAGAGCAATCTGAGTCATTTATGCTTTGGTGTACAGATTTCCTTTCAAACCAGTGAAGGTTCCACTATGGCAACTTGGGGGAATAGATGTCTTTTCTACCAGAATCAGAGTGGTTTATTGTCTCTCTGATACTGTTGCATTTCTTTTCCATTTTAGCATGATGTCGCTTTCCTGCCCTAAATATCAGATAATTTCCTAACCAACATCTTGCTTAAAGGGCTATACCACAATTTTCATAATACAATTATAGATAAAACACAACCGCCAGTAAATATTGAACCATTCCATCAGCATTAACAAACAACGAAATAGTCATACAGCTGTGCTTTCTTTGGTCCTTAACTCTGGAACTTTATGTGAATCAATACTTAATTAATTAACTAAGATTACTTAATGAATTTGGTGCAAGAATCTGGAACAAAATCATATCATCAGTGAATACAAGTTCTTATGTGACCCATGTTCTAGTCTTGTAGAAATACAGTGCTCAATTGGATTTGTGCCCTAAATCTCCATACATGAGTAGATAACAATGTTGTCTCAGGCTTTAGAATATTATTGCTCTTGAATTAGTAGTAAGGATTCTAGCATTCTTTGTGGCTTTTCCTTTTTTCTTTTTCTTCGGCAACAAGAAGAGACAGACCAGTTAGTGGATATTGCTATCGGTTTGCAATAGCAGCTTTTTGACTTTATGCTATTTTGTGATAACACTTTTGCTGTATTATCTAGCCTAATCACCATTCTCTCAATTGCCTGTCTTAAAACCTGGTGAATCTTGTAAACTTAACCCTGACTCTTCTTTCTCTCTATCAACCATGACAAGCCTTCATTCAGAATTGTTTCCCTTCTTTGTTTTATTCCAACTTTATCCGTGTATTTGTTTATTCAAACTATATTGGGACACCTCTTAAATCTGTTTAATTTGTCCACTCTTACAACCTCACAATCAAAACCAAGCAACCATGACTTCATTACCTCTTGTTTGGACTCCTGCAGTAGACTTTTAGCTCATATCTCTACTGTGTCTCAACCAGCTGTTACTCATTCTCTCTGTGCCCGACTATATAGTATTATGTGGGAAGGTGAGAAAACTATTGAAATGACTTCATAGTTAACATTTTGAAAGAATTGAAACAATCAATATGAGAAAAATAGAACTTAGTCAGATTTCTTTACACTGATTTTTACAATTTAATGTTGTTTTATATATTTTTTGTATATGGCAGAGTCACCATAATATTTTCAGTGCCTAGAACCTCTAAAGATTTTATCTGGGCCCTGCAGATACCACAGAGCTACCAGTTTGACTACTCAAGAAAATCAATCTGATGATATCTTTCCTTTATTCCAAATTCTTTCAAAGATATTCCTAAGCCAAGACATAAAAATTGAAATTCTTTAGCACACTACACAGAGCTGAGAATTATCTGAACCTGCCCTCACTTTGAAAAAGCCTCTTTCCTTGTCACTTTACCATCCAGTCCTGTCAAATGACTTGACCATTCCCAAAATGTGCCTTGAAATTACACCTAGATGTCTTTGTATTATGTTGTTCCCTTCTAGAATGTTCTCTTTCTCTCCTTTGAGTCTGGAACACTTGTATGCTCATATTAAGTATTGCCATGATAAGGAGGCAGGTCAGAAGTCAGATATTCGTTTTTTTTTTGTTTTTTTTTTGAGTTGGAGTCTCACTCTGTCACCCGGACTGGAGTGCAGTGGCCGCTCCCAGCCACCGCAGCCTTGACCTGCTGGGCTCTGGCGATCCTTCCGCCTCAGCCTTCCAAGTAGCTGGAACTACAGGCGTGCGCTACTACACCCGGCTCATTTTTTGATTTATTGTAGAGATGAGGTCTTGCTGCCCAGGCGGGTCTCGAACCCGCGGGCTCAGGCAATCCACTCACCTCAGCCTCCCAAAGGTGCAGGATTACAGGCTGAGCCACCGAGCCTGGCTCAGATATTCCTTTTAATAGCTCTAGTGGAATCAGGCTTATTTCTACTATGGCACTTACCACCTTATGTAACAGCTGGTCACAGGCTTTATCTTTATATTAGACCATAAAGTCCTTAAGGTAGACCACAAGTCTTAATTACCTTTATAGACTCATGTTTGGCATGGTGCTTGGCATAGAACAGAGTTTCAGTCAGAGTCTATTGTTCAATGATTATCTTTCTGAACTAAAGCACAAAGTGAAATGTCCTTTTTTATTCTTTGTAGTTTCTTGCACCATAAAATTAGTCTCTTAAGAATTGAAAAGAAATATCTTCATTTCATATTTAAAGTTTGAACTTTACAAAACCCTTTTAAGAATATCTCACTAAAACTTGAACACTTCAGTGTATGTGGATAATTATATTATTCTGCTGTAGTATAAATACAACTATAATATTGACAGAAAATAGATATTCTAGGACAGTTCAGATGTATTTAGTTTTATGTTTTTAATTTCACTTCTTCCTGACCATGAAAGACAGAATTGGAGTGATAGATTCAATACTTAGTTTTACACATAATGAACAACTGGTTTGATAAACATCAGTCGAGGTTAGAAGAACAAAACTAACTTTTATATACATTTATATACCTTTTCTTTTTTTCTGTCATAATAGACTTTTAAACTGAGTACACAGGCAAGCCTTGTTATATGCCACGGTACAGATAAGGAAGCAGATGCTGTGGTACACCTGTGGTGCATATTCACTAGAAACTGGCAATTCTGTGATATGAACTCAGGGTTCTTGGCTACCAAACGCTTCTCTTTCCACTAAGCTATGCAGCATTTCTGCTTCTATGAATCTGGCTACCTACAAACTCCTTTTAATTAGCAGAACAACCTGTTTCTCCCTCATCCTTTCATAGATAATACATTTTTTCTTTCTTATATCATCTTCTCCCTACTGAATTGCTTCAGTTATTTCTGCCTGGACTCAAAAAAACCTTGGGGTAGGAAACTGATGCATCATTGCCCAAAGTAATAAAACACTCTCCGTTTTTAGAGATATTTTAGTTTGAAGGGAAACCTTTATTAATGCCAATTGAATGTGCTGATACAAAGAATACATGCAAGCGAAATGGTTATATTCATTCAAATTAAAGATATAGAGTAAATTTTATGTTACATTAGCCAGCATCCCCAAACCCCACATTCTTTGTCGGAACATTAACAGTATTGAAATTCTAAGGTTAGTTTTCATATATATCAAGAGGTTCATGTCTTACTAAAACATGCAAAATTTATAAGTGAAGTCTGAACTTTTTTTATATCGGAAGAAAAAAATCAATTTTTATGAATATTTCATTATAATTAAAATCAAGTATTACTTGAAAGAATATGTAGTGGTTAAAAAAATGTGGGTTTTGTCATTAGACATACCTGAGTTTTCCTCCAAACTCTGTAATTCGCTGTGTACCAATTTTTGTCAACTTACTTATTCTTTTTGAATTTCAGTTTACTCAACTGCAAGATGGGTTGATGTTTGAATCAAGTAGATGGTTTATTTAAACACATCAATTAGCTTGAGATGTACAAAATAAATGATTGCTAATAAATGATTGCTATCACCATTATGGCATTAAGCTCGTTAATCTGTTATTTTTAACACATTGTTTTAAGGTTGTAGTCAGTAACCACTGATATGTACTTCTGGAAAACATGAAAGTCGCCTGAACAGAGTCTTCTGATCAATTTTCAGAGAATTCTGTTCACTCTCTCAAACGTGTTTTCACTCTGCCCTCATGCCACAACAATCATTACCAACACAAAAGATGACTTCGGTGACCAAAGATATGGGTTTTTTTCCCTACACAACAACCAGTGGACACTAGCTAGATGTCCTCTATTTCAATTTTGACACTATCTACCCAGAGATAGCATCAGATCCCACAAGTTAAGGGTTCAGTCTCATAAGACCACCACACCCCTCCACAGACACCAGTCAGAAATCTGAGCCTCCAGAGCTTCTGACTCACTGGTTTCAAGTTGGGATTCTTATGATCCCCATAAGAATAAATGTTCACTATTTATCTCAAAAACCTGTGAGATGCACAACAAAACTAGAAAAAAGCAAATGATGCAGAAACTATATTTTAAACTTTCTTGACATTAATTGAACTAATAGTCCATTACTTCTGGTAATCAAGAAAAAAATATATACATATATACATATATTTTATATGTGTATATATTTTGCTTCAGAAAGATTTTTATGCAGATCCAGATAGTCAGAGAAATCTCTGCTATAAATAGTGAGCTACAGCTTGTATTTAATTTTGAAAACATCCACATTTTTAACCTTCTTTAAAAATATAAACATACATTTTGGAAGACACACATAGTATTAATAAATTGGATATGTAATTTGGCTACACAGTCAATATTTGTAGATCATGTTTTTCCTTATATATTTGCATCTTAATAAATTTTATAATAGATAAGTCTTATCTCTGACATCAACACTCTTAGGGTGATAAAAAGTTATAGAAGAATAAAATGAATCAATCTTTGGATTATCTTTTTCCAATCAAAAGCATTTTTCAAAGCTTTGAGATTAAAGTTTCCAAGTTGTTTTAAAAGATGACACATGTGACCACTATGTGGGAAGTAATTATGTGCTATATACTTTTACTCTAATAAATTATACTTTCTTATGTTCTGAATTTTTTTTTTACCTTTGGAAACCAAAATCTCCAGGATTTTTCTTTAAAAAATATCAGCTCCCTATGAAGCACTGAACAGTACAATGCAATATGATATCTAAACTTCTGTATGTATAATCTAGCAGAATTTAAGGCAATTGTTTCAGGAAAACTATCTCAAACATGTTTTCCCTCTGCCCTCATGCTACAACGAATCATTACCAACACAGAAGATGACTTTGGTGGCCAAAGATGTGGGTTTTTTTTTTTCCCTACACAACAACCAGCGGACACCAGCTAGACATCCTCTATTTCAATTTCGACACTATCTACCCAAGGATAGCATCATCCCACAGGTTAAGGGTTCAGTCTCATAAGACCGCCCCCACCCCCACACCAATCACAAATCTGAGCCTCCAGAACTTCTGACTCACTGGTTTCAACTGGGATTCTTATGATTCCCACACTTTGGATCTGATTAATTTGCTGGAGAGGCTCACAGAACTCAGGGAAACCTGTTTCCTGGTTTATTATGAAGGAGATTGCAAAAAATACAGATGAAGAGATTCATAGGGCAAGGTCTGAGGGAAGAGGTGCAGAACTTCCAAGTCCTCCTTGGGTGTGTCAACCTCCAGGAACTTTTATGTGTTCAGCAAACTGGAAGTTCTTTGAATTCTGTCCTTTTAGGTTTTCATGGAGGCTAAGTTACATAGCCATGATTGACGACTATGTAGAAATGTGATTGGACAAAAAAGGACATGGTCTAAACCCAGCAGGACCTTTCTGTTCAGACTTTAATTGGTCTTTCTGTGCAGCATTCTTCCTCTAGGATATAGGGCAAGACTTTCTCTGGAAGGAAGAGCTTTTGACCCATGATCAGAAGAGTCCTGCCTTGAGCAGGGTAATGAAAACAGGAGAAGTTCAGAGGGAAAGATACTGTTTCCTGATCTCTGCCTTTGAGGTTTAAAGTTCCCCAACATTATAACTAAAGACTGTAACAAAGTTAATGAAAGTTATAGCGAAGAACTGTGGATGAAAACCAATATCTACATCATAACACCAGAGCAATGCATACAAATTAATTGGCATAGTAATATGTAGGTATATGAAAATTGTATTGGCTAAATCAGGAAATCTGAAGGAAAGCAAAAATATTTTTAACAAAGAATTCAAATGTTCATGTGGTATAATGTTTACAATCAAGAGAGGAAAAAAGAACTCCATTAAAATATAGAAATATATCCCTTGAGGTTTATATACAGTACTTATCTGCATTTGTCAGGGGAATGTTTGTGGGCCTTCTGGGTCAGATGACTTCTTTTTCTTCCTGTGCATTTTGGGGAATGCTTCTTATATTTCCCACATCCTTCATTTCCTGGACTTTTTTCTCCCAATTTGGCTGTACGTGAGGACTCAGTGAATTTCCCTACACTTTCTTCCTTGCAGCTACCAAATTGAGCACACAAGCTCTTCCATATATGAACTAATCATTGTGGGCACACGCTGAGTTTCATAAAAATAACTGCAATTTGAGATAGCTCCTGGGGTCTCGGTGTCCTTAAGAGCTACATTATTTCTATTTCAATCTGTCACTCCCCACTGCACTAATATTTCTGTTGAATCTTTACCTGATTTCCACTAAGCACTAGAAACACAGGAAAGGAGAAACAGCAAAACAAAATCCTCCAAGAGTCCTACATCACTTTCATGGTGGAAATGAAGGGGGTGGTTTACACAACTTTGCAAACAAATGGAAACTGAGTGGCAAATGACCCTGATGTCCAACCTTAGCCATGTGTCATCTCTCATATTCACCTCCATGCTCTTCCTATGCATTTTAGATGCTGCACTCAAAGTCATCTCATCTTTGAACTGTCTGAATTCCAAGAAGTCTTCTTCCTAAGCAAAGACTTCCTTCTTGAAAGAGGAATTTCAAAAGAGTTTAATTTTGTTTTTACTATACCACATCATAAAATATTACCAAGGTTAAAAGCAAATTAATTAGCATTCATATGATGTACCTCTCAGAACCTTCTGGAGAACTGAAGAATCTTATTCCCCAGTTCTGAGAATGCTGCTGGGAGATGGCCCTCAGTTTTCAGCCCTCTTCTAGGATTGCCTATCAAGGTCAACATCCTTCCTAGGGCTGCACACATCCAATGGTAGGTCTACATGGGGCTATTCGGGCATGCCCCCCACTCTACTCTGACTTCAACCCTGAAAGATCATTGTAGCTTTAGAGTTGCCTGAGGTATCAGTTAAAGGCCTTTGTTGAGACTTCACGGTTGTCCAACTTCTCCCTCTGCTTAACCTGGCTTCTTTCCCTTTCTTTCCATAAACATAAATCCTAAAAGCACTCCCCAATAAACTTTCTGCATGTTAATCTCCATCTCAGTCTGCTTTCTTTGGAACCCATCCTGGGACATGTTCTTAATTAGCGCTCTTCCATATGGTTACCAACTGTCTAAGTCAGAAGAGACCCTAACAGCGCTTTCAGGCAAATCCACACTGGTTCTTCTCTTGGGTAATTCTGCATGGCAGGATCAGTTGCTTATACTGTGGCTTGGGGTATGTTGGTGTGAGAGCCAGGCATCAGTATTTTAGAAGATTCCCCAGAAATTCTGATGTGTAGTAAGGCCAATGAGCTCTGCCACTCTTTGTCAAGTCCTTCCACTTTCCTGGATGACTTTCCCTGTTGAAAGAACTTCTGGTCAACACTTTAGAATTCTTTTTTGTGCTTTATCTGGAAAGTAGTTTTATTTAATGCTCATCTGAAGAGCCATATTTGTCCACCCTGAGACTCATAAGAGACTTCAGCCTCTTTGGCTCAGATGATCACTGCTCCCTCTTCGGGATTGCTGATTTGATTTATTCACATACTGCATCTTTTCTAGTAAAGTAGTCATGTTAGAATTAAGCCTTGACAATAGAAGAGTCAATTTAACATGCAGAAACAATCTAAGACAGTGTCCTTCAAAGAACGAAGAATCAGGCTGTCACACCGTTTAATTTTTTTGATCCATCATTAATAAATTATAGTTACAACAAATTATTTGAGAAAAACAAAATCAACAAGCAAACAAATTCTGGAACAGATGGATAAACTAATAGCTCCATTCCTGACCTGTTTCTCTATATTGGGACATCAGTACATCCTGGAATAGCTAAGTATTAACTTTTAGTCATAATAGCGATGTATAGTTGCGGCTTCAAACTAAGTAGCACCTTTTAAAAGATCCATGCCACCCCTTTCTCCAAGTTATTGATTTAGTATTCAAAACCTAACATTTATACAGCCTTTTTCAGTTTGTAAAATACCTTCACATCAATTGTCTTATTTCACATTCCTCAGTTGTGCTGAATGGTTTTAAAAACTTGGTGATACTGACATTAAGTTCTTGTAAAGAATGTGATCATGATGAACAAAAGCAATTTGATATATTTGCTTCTATGCCCTGTACATCCAACTACTAAAATTTAATGTTGCATGATGACCTAATTTTTGAAAGATTCCTATACTTGCAGTCAAAGGGCTTAAGAAGAATGATACTATTAAGAGAGGAAATATTAGAAATGGGATACAAAATTAGGTGAGCCAGGCTGAAGTGGACGATTCTGCTAACATAGCTGAGTTATTAAATCTGCAATTTTTATGCCAAAGTCCACAAGCAAAATCTCCAAAGTAATAAAGTTTGATCTCTTTAGGATCTATCACTTCCAGGCAATTTAATCGATTTTCAGAATTTCTGTGGTTCCAAGTTTCCTGGATATACTTGGATATTCTTCCAGAGCTGGCAATGAAAAAAACAGAGTTAACAGGTGGTGAAGCATTCTGGTCAGTGAGGCCAGGAATCAAGCATAATTCTCCTTCCATAAACTTGACTATGAGGGCCAAATAAATGATATAAAACATATTTATACTGCTTTTAAGAACAGTAAGAGAGTTTGAGACACAGAATGCAGAACACTAAGACAGGTTTTCTTCAATCTTAAGAGGCAGACTAAAGTCTCTTACCAACTTAAGTGTATATACTGCCAAGGCAAAAAGAATACCTATAATGGAATTGTAAAGAACCTATAATGGAATTGTAATGGATGTTCTGTCTGAAGTCCTGCCAATAGTGTTGGAAAATATGAGAAATTAAACTGAAACGTAAAGTGAAAAGCTTTTTGAAAGTGAAACATTTTCTTCTTTTGTAAATTATACAAGGATATAATGTAACGGCTATGGGTAGGTAGATAAACATGAGACTGCCTTACTAATAATATATAACAATAGTCAAGTTGTATGGTGGGCTTATTATGTCCTGGGTGTTACTGGTTTGGTCTTAATGACAGCCCTGTGATCGACCCTTATTCTACAGACAAGGACACAGTAACTAAACAATTTATCTGATGTTATGCCGCCAGTGCAAGGGCAGAGGCAGGACCTGAACCCAGGGAGAATCATACCAGTCGGTGCCTTCTGGCAATATTTAATTTCTTCTCAAGGCACATGAGGATGTTACAGCATTTCAAAAGGCCAAGAGTGAGTGTATTGGAAAAACACACCAGCTATGTTGGATAAAGAAACAGAATAAAAGATTCATCTTTCTTAGTAGAGAAGAAAATGAGTTTCTGCTAGCAGACTAAATGTTCCCCCAGAGCCCGGAAATGTTACTTTGATTTCCAAAATTGTTCAGCTTACAACCGGAAAATGAAACGTGTGGGCCAGACATGGCAGGTAGTCCTTGTTGTGTGTATGAATGAGATTGTCTGTAGTGGTTCTGAGAGTGCACTTGGCCGCTTTCTAGGCCCTGGAGAAACTGGTGAGTAAGAATGCTGGGAACGTGCCAGTCTTAGCTCAAGCAGTCAAGGAACTTAGTGAATAAAAGAAACTATTAATTTTTTTTCTCTCATCCTGGGGTCTCCCATTCTTCCCTTTCCTCCCACATGCCTCTATATTTATGTGCCTGGTGTTCTATAGGATTTCTATAGTTCCTCATAAAATATGGGATTTATTCTTAAAAATTTAGACTGAACTAAAATATTTATGAATACAAATTAAAGATATTCGACTGTCTGAGCACTCCTAAATCCTATACGGGCCCACCTAATATACAATAAACGATGCAGAAGAGCTACTTTTTCCTTCGTGCACTCAGCCTTGTGTTTTTCACTCCGTGCCTCCCAGAGACAACTGTTGTGAGCTCCGGAGCCAGACAGTTGGACTGAAATTATGACTCTGCTGCTTACTAGCTCAGCCTTATTAGATAAGTCTTATAACTTCTGATAGAGCCTCTCCATCTAAAGACAGCAGGGAAAATAAAACGGATCTTGCACACCTTAGTATGTATTTCATAGATTCAGATACTCGATGACGCTTGTGCTTTGCTGATGTTACCAAAAGGCATCAACGTTTCCACACAACTACACCTTGCTTGGGTACAGTCTATTAATTGTGTGAAGCTTCTTGATCCCAGAATTGTTAAAATGTAGGAAACAACTATGAATCTAGTAGAAGTGATGGAGTAGGGCAATTACTATAAGGATTAAATGAATTAATATGTCGAGTGTGTAACACAGTATCTATGCACATGGAAATAACTCAGTATTGGTACAATCCAGCCATGTTGTTGGCTATATATCTGTGCTTGGGTTTACACAAGATTGGCAGTTTTAGTTCAACACAGTCTATGAGGCCATATAGTTTTCAGTCACAAAAGAAGTCAACTTTAATTTACAATAGTCATATGGGGTTGGGGAGATCGGGCATTGATTGAGTTTGATTTACTCCAAAGGTTGAAGAGATCCTAGTGCCATGGTATGAAACTAAGTATTCCAGGTGAACAACTCTGGGACAAAAGGAAAAGTTTCCTTCAGTCCGTAGTGGTTTATGCTTTTATCAATACCTAAATATTAAGATGGAAGTAAAGCAAGAAGATATCTAACGATACAAGAAAAACAGTACTAAAATGATCTCAGCCACCCCCCAAAATAAGAGCGAAAATATACTAAACTGAAAATATTGTCATCCAATACCATCATATTTTGTCTCTCACCCTGAATGTTAATACAATAAATGTTTTCGCTACACATAATAATAAAAACTCCATGAAAAAAAGGCAGCAAATTCTCAAACTGTATTATACAAACTATCTTTCCCACAAAGTAGAAACTACGAAAACTGTCACTGATAAGTGTCTATGTATTAACTTACAAGAAAAAGGTCAACATTCTTAAACTTGAAGTTTCCTATTCAAAGTTCCTTAGTTGCAGAGAAAGATCAAGAAGCAAATGACTGCAGAAGGTGGCATCCATTTAATAATTAAGTTCACCATGCATTCCTGAACATATTATTATAAACACTGTTACGAATTACTCCTGAGATCATGTCTAAACTTTAAAAACACTGAATAAGTGAATCCAATATATTAACTACATACTGAATTATAGTAACAGAATACCTCAAAGATATCTGTCCACCCTCATGTTTCTGATTCACAAAAATGTTCCTAGTGAAGCAATTTGCGTCACCTGCTCCCCTGCCCTGCCACGTAAGAAGGGGCACTTAAAATATCATAATCCCCATGTGGACTTAATTTTTGCCCAAATTATGAAGAGTAAATAGTTCCTCAGACTTTAAGCCGTACCTATAGTCCGCATAGTCATTAGTTGTATTAGAAATTAAAGGTATTGGGATTACTTTAAATCTATGAATAACATCTCCCAACACATTCTAGCTGCTGTAGCATTATCTCTTTTTCTACCCACTGAACTCTTACAAGGCTGGCTAACAAACATAAGAAATGGTGATACCTGAGCTTTTACTATCAACCTTACAGAAGTACTGATAACCAATGAAAAGTAATATCTCTAAGACTGAAACGGCTGTTGTCAAGAAAAAGAAAGGCTGGGTTCAGTGGCTCAGCCTGTAATCCCAGCACTTTGGGAGGCTGAGGTGACTTGATTGCCTGAGCTTGAAGGTTCATAGATCAGACTGGGCAACTTGGCGAGACCTCCCCTCTACAATAAATTGAAAAAAAAAATTAGCCCAGTGTGATAGCGTGCACCTGTAGTTCTGGCTCTTTGGAAGGCTGAGGCAGAAGGATTGCCGGAGCCCAGAGTGAGACTGCAACCCAAAAAAGAAAAAGAAAAATGCTTTTGCTGCTTTCTTTTCTACAATTCCCTTTTTTTTTTTTTTTAATGGGCCAATTATTGAATGCTTCCTAGGAAGGAAGGTTTTTGTTGTTTGCCTGTTGTTGTTGAGGATGTGGTGGTAAGACAACTAACTGTGAGATAGTTTATATTTGTATGGTCTTAAAATCATACTGTCTGAGTGAAAAAAGTGACATTCAGGAAGTATGAATCCCTTAGATTTTACAGTATTCCTTATTAGTTGGTCTTCTAATTTTCCTCTGAAAATGAAAATAGGCCAGGCATGGTAGCCCAAGCCTGTAATCCCAGCATTTTGGGAGGCTGAGGTGAGGGGATTGCCTGAGCCCAGGTGTTCGAGCTTAGCCTTGGAGACTTGGTGAAACCTTGTCTCTACAAAAAAAAAATCGAAAAATTTAGCTGGGCGTGGTGGTATGCACCAATAATTTTAGTTATTTGGAAAGCTGAGGCGAAAGGATCACCTGAGTACAGCAGGTCAAGGCTGCGGTGTCCGTGAATGTGCCACTGCACTCCAGCCTGGGTGACAAGAGTGAGACTCCAACTCAAAATAAATACATAAATAAATAAAATAAAATGAAAACAATGATTTTTCCCTCAATGAGGAAAACTTTAGTGGGTTTTAAATGAACAATTATAAAGCTATAATAAGGTAAAAATGAGAGGGGAAAGAGGCCTGGTTTATAATGACTCTTCTGCTTTGTATACCATTGATGTCAAGTCACATGCTGGTGGCCTGAAGATACTCTTGAAAGCTACAGAAACAATCAGTGAGAGCCTAGTTCACCAAAATTGAATCTCTAAATACAGGAGTGGAAGTTCCTGGTCTCAAAGATGGTAAGCTGCAAAAGTCAAATTATCATCAAGACTGGTGTATTGGTCAATGCACTGTTACAGTGCAATATAGTGAAAATGGCAAAGAAACAAAGTTTTAAAATGTATATGTTGTTTACAAATAGGTAAAAATAAAAATTATACAAAAGTTGTTAACAACAAAGTGATAGGCTGTATCAGGCTAAAATCAGATACATATATATTTGGCTAAAACAAATAAACAAAAAAGAAAAGAGGTATGGTTACATTAATATTGAGCAAAGTGGAATTTAGCGTTAAAAGCACTGAAAGTTACCAAGTGATGTATTTTTTATTGGTAAAAGTCCCAATTCAACAATTTTAAGCACACATCAACATGGATTGGAAATACACAAATCCAAAAAGCTACCAGAAAATGCTAATTACATCCTTCAGGAACTGATATAACAAAATAAGTAAAATATTAGATGTGTGAAAAACAAGTTATCAGGCTTGGAGAAATGAGTACCCAGTAGCCAAGTGACTAAATATTCTATATCAATAAATCTAAAAGCTGGTTTTAAAAAACAATAATAAACAACACTTTTGACTAAGCTTGATTAAAAAAAGTTTTAGCAAGGGAGTAAGTTTTTGATATTAGTTTTAGTTAGGGAAATATGAATTTGTTATGTAGTAATTATCAGGAAAATAAGCCAAAGCAAAAAACCAGGATTTCTGATGTTTTAAACCTGTAGATGTAAGAGCTACGTGTCTTTTTACAGCAGGAAAGAATATCTTCTTTATGTACCCACTGTATCTGCACAGGTGAAAGTAGTGGGTACACTTAAAGCCCAGATTTTTTTTGGTAATATACAATGCAGCCATATTGTACAAACTATTTGTACCCCACAAAGCAATTGAAATAAAAAAAAACAAAATAATTGATAATAAATGAATAAATTAAATAAATATCCATTGTACACTTGCATGTTGAAACAGACTATTTGAGCAGGCAGCTCATATTTCTAAAAATTAAATTTAACATCCAACTTGGTTATTTATAACCATTTTTGAGGCTTTTCTTCAGCTGATGTAGTTATTATCAATTTGTAAAATTCCAGAATATGAACAAATTTATCTTTGTTTAAAAAAACAGATTCATTTATTTATACAATATCATGAGCTATTTGCTTTCAGTAAAAGAAATATGTGTCATAACAATATAAAAAAGGGAGTGAGAAAATAAAATGTATCCTAAAGTATGAAATAGATTTTAAGAATGCTGTATGAAATTTTCTATCAATAAATTCTTAAAAGTTAGATAAAATTGAGTTTTCAGAAAAATGTCATTTGTGAAAATTAGTCAAAAATAAATGAAAAACCTGAATACACCAAATCCCACTGAGGAAACCATTCCCAAGATGGTAACATTGCATAAGAATTCCAATAAATTTTTCACAAACATATTACACTGTATGTAAGTCAGAGCATAAGGAAAATGTTAATCTTTTAAAATATTTATTTTAGACTAGCATAAGTCTGAGACTAAAATTGATCAAAAACAATGAGAAAAACAGAGTTGTATAAGAAAATCACATGTAATGTAAAATTCTAAGTAAAGTACCAGCAAATCGAATACATCAGCCTATTAAAAGAAAAATATTATGACCAAATAGGTCTTATTCCAAGAAAGTTTGATTCAATGTTAGAAAATCTAATGACATTCATAATATAACTTGTTGCATCGATCATTTAATATATAACTATCCATGTAGATGAAGTGAGTTTTATAAAATTCTACATACACATGCAAAAATCTCAAAGCAGACAAAGTATAAAATTACTCTATAATAAATGTTATGTGTAGTGATGAAATGTACAAAGCCTTCCTACTTTAGTAGGAATAATAACGAGAGTGATCATCACTGCTATTAACTACACAGAAAAAAAAAAGTATTAATCTTGGAAAGAGAGGAAAAAACTATCATTACTTGCAGTCATGATTATTTGTCAGGAAAGCCAAGGCAATCAACAAAAAGCTATTAGAACTAATACAAGAGTAAAATAAGACAGAAACAAGAGAAGTAACCGTTGATAAATTTACAACAGAGCAGTAAAAGAATCATTAGAAAAAAAATACAAAGAACCCACTCATAATAGCAATAAAAATTATAAGGGTGAAATAAAATGAGATGTTGAGTGAAACTCCAAGAATGTGTGTGTATATATACACTATATACATATATATGTCTTATTAAAATTTACAGTGCATCTTTTTTTTTTTTAGATTGGAAAATATAGTTTATTTAGAAAGCAAGTGAGAGGGAGAGAGAGAGAGGAGATTCACCTCCCCAAGGTAGGGGAAGGAGTCAAAATTAGGAAACATGGCGGCCATAGCTCAAAGAGCCAGGTGGCCTGGTCAATGCTTAACAAAACAATGGTTTACATACTTTTATCATAGAAAATAACTTACTTCACAGAGACTCTAGGATTCTGCATTTTTTTTTATTATATATACACACATACATGCATATATATATATATATATATGATCTGAAAAGTAATTGCATAGTATTGGATGGGATAACAGATAAAACTGTTAAATTTTCACAACTCAATATAATTTTGAGTAAAATCTGTTACTGGACTTGATAAAAATATTTCTAAAATTTATGCACAAGAGAAAATGTGGAAAAAGAATATAGAAAATTTTGATTAAAAAGAACAGTATAGGTAGTGGCTTCTCAGAACTGATAATTCCACTGTAACAATTGAGTAGTATACAGGAATTAAATAAATCAACGGAACAAAATAAAAAATCTAGAAGCAAATACATGCTCACATAGGAACTATGTATACGATAAAAGTTCCATTTCACATGGTTGGGTTTAGCCTGAAGTTTCTAAAAAGTAGTGTTTGGAAAATAGTCCATGTCAGGAAATACTGATAAACAGATTTCTGCATTATACAAAATAATTTCTAGGTGAATTAAAGAGCTAAAGGCAAAACAATGAAAACAATACAAAAGAGTAATTGTATCATTTGAAGGTGGAAAGACTTTCTTAAAAATTCAAACATAATGAGAATAAACCACATAAACATACAAATTCCTGTAAGAAAATTTACTAGATTAGCAACAGGCCAGGGGAAAAAAATGCATATAAAGAGTCCTTGCTAATTAATTGGAAAAAAGGCAAATAATTCAATAGTGAAATGAAAATAGATTATTCGAAGAAACACAAATAAGCATAAGAAAAAAAAAAAAAGAAAAGCCCTCAGTCTCATTAGGGGAATGTCTAATTACTAACATGAGGCATCTTTTGCTGCCTCTCCGACATGGCAAAACTTGTAAACATGCGCAATGTCTAGGACTGTGGAGGGTGAGTGTAATAGATTTTGTAGACTGTGCTGATCGGAATGTAAATTGATACAGTCTGTAATTAGGAAAATTTGGCAATGTCTTATTAAAATTTAAAGTGCACATACTTTTATCATAGAAAACAACCTACTTTACAGAGAGTCTAGGATTCTATATGCATGTTTTTCATTAGCAGTATTTCAGAAGAGATCCAAATCACCAGGAATGGTCTAGAAAAACATGTTCTGGATAGGGTTCAGAAATCATGTGCATAAATGTACAGTTTTCAAGGTTTTTGTTACATCACATGGTTACAGTCATTTTACCAAATAGTTCAAACTAGTATTGTGGCTTGACTCAAAAGCTAACTTCCAAAGTATAGGGCATAAGGCCTTTGCTAGATTTTCCTACATTCTGTGGTTACTATTTTGAGCTGCAGAAAATCCTCTGCCAAAGGAGGATGTTGTTGGCTTTAGAGAGCCTTGTCTTCTTTTAGCTGAAAGGCACTTTGACGCATGCTAAAACTTTTATAATTTCAGCCATATTTAATTGACTCCTCTTCACAGTCTTTAATCCAGCAATTCCATATCCAAGCCTCTATTAGTATTAGAGAAATACTCTCATGCAAAGAGACATGCACAAGGATGTTTATTGTGGCATTGTTTTTAATAGTGAAAAAATTGGAAACAACAAATTAATTAGGAAATGGCTCAATAAAACTATTTTGTCCATAGTATGGAGTACTATGTTGCAGTTAAAAAGAATGAGGTAGGTGTACATATATACTAATATGAAAAATTTTCAAAGATACACCCTTAGTGAAAAAGGCAAATTACAGAATAATACATAATGTACAATCTCATTTTCACAAAAACAAAATAAGATCTTTATGGAAATGTATATGCAAAAATGTTTTTTGGATGCAGAACTAGAAATTACATCAACCAGTTACACAAAAGGTCCTTCTGTAGCAGGGCAGAAGTCTTCCATTTTTTATTAGTTTCCTAGTCTTTTCTTTAAAAAAAAAGTTTTTACAAAGGAAATATAGTTGTGTATTACAGCTACAAAAAATTAACATTTACATTTATTGATTATATATAGAAAATGTTTATCATTAACACTTAAAGTTTACCCATATAGGCTAGATCTGGGTCTCTGACTGCATATCAACCATAAGAAAATAATTTGAACCATTATTTATCTAATGATGTAAATTTAAGTGTTACAATGTTTGAATTTGAAAAGACAGTTCAGTTTCATTTGAATGTACAACAGCATGGAAGCACATTCTAAGAACCAATTTTAGAAAAGACTATTCCAATTAGCAAATTTAGTAAGATTCATTATGGAAATTCCCAGAGGTAAACTCTGGCATTTAATGATTAGAAAAGTAACAAGAAAGTATTGCCTACAGAGTGAATCAATGGCAAAGTAAATTTCACTGTCTAATATAAAATAACTTTTATGTTAAGCAAAAAACATAGAGTTAATTAGAGAAGGTATATAAGTGTTTTCAAAGTATACAGTATAAGAATATATGGTGTGATAATGATTATGAAGCAAATAGAAAAATACAAGTGAAGATTCTTTCAATTCTGTTAAAATTCACTAATGAATCACTGTAAAGTACATCAACAATTTTACAAAAATTTAGCAGTATTGTATCCTTTTCTTGTCCTCTGTGACTATATCGAACTAAAGCAAATGGTCAAGTAAATGCCAGTCAAATCTAAGTGTGTTTCACTGAGTACATACAATAAGGGCTTCAATGAATTGCACGAGCATTCCAATGTCCACTGATGTTTCCACAGCAGTCTTGTAACCCATTTTACTGACGTTTCCTTTATGCTGGTGGCTTTAATGGGAAAGGCCTGTTAGAATCAGCATAACCATTAGCTTGAACAGAAACAAATTAAAACAAAAGTTATATTGAGAATTAACACCAAAGTTCACTGAAGTTAAAGGATGAGATTTGTGTATCACCACCAGGAAGGTCTATTCCTGAGTCACTTGATGTTTTTCTTCTATGATGATGATAAGATCCAACACGATTCTCTCGGCTGCTCACCATACACCGTTGCCATGCTACGTGCTTCAGTGGTGAATAGCGCAAGAACAAATACATACTTTTGTACTGTTGTTCTCATCGAAACTCCAGTACTTGGGATTTTTGCAACATTCAAAGCAGCTCAAGTAGAAAAGAAAAAGTTCAAACCAGTCACCAGATCCAAAATTAGCATTTTATTCAGAACGCTGGGGTCAGAGGTGTATCATTTATATTCTGGTACACAATACAGAGGCAAAGCTGTTGTCAGAAGTCTCTCCAGTTTAAAAGCTTTTTTTTTTCATTTTTTTTCTTAAAAACACACACTTAGTAGTGCCACCAGTGTCAGGCCACCCCTTTCTTTCTTTTCCTTTTTTTTTTTTTTTTGGTACAAATTATGTAAAACATTTGTGCTAAGAACTTTTCTCCCTCCCCAAACCAAAAAATAAAAATAAAAAATAAAAAAAATTAAAAAATTAAAAATTGAGTATTCTAACTACAGCTCAACAATTGAATCAAATGTCACTTTGTTTTGTAAATACTTTATCCATAACGAAAGATATAAACATGCAAAAAACCTGAATCCATAGTCCAAATAATACATACACATGTTCTGAAGTTTCTGCACTTCTCCATAGACTATGCCAATAAAACATTATGTACACATACCATTTTTACAGTGAAGTGGAAAAAATACAGAAATAAAAAAGTGTACATGGATTAAGACCAAAATGTGTCTAACATTCTAGTTTATGAAAAAATTCAATTTTGCTACAAATTGGTGATATGAAAACTCCCTTTATTTGCAACCAGCTGCGTAAGTTTTAAGATTTTAGTGGGGAAAAAAAACAAAACAAAACTAAAGTCTACAACTAGAAGTAATGTACATTTTCCAATCTCATGGTCTCATCCCCCAAGATAATAAAATTGCTCCATGAGTTTTGTTTGTTTGTTTGTTTAATTCTGTATTTTAATAAAAGCAAATGCAATGTAACAAAAGCGTGTTGAAGCATATCATGGTTTAACTTACTGCTCCCACCACAAAATATTTTGTCTTTTACTTATCGTTTCAGAAATCAGTACCATTAAAGCCTTAAACATAAAACTAATTCCAATCTGAAAAAGGTACAAAAAGGCACATAAAATCCCAGTGCTTCTGTACTGTAAAATTCAAGTGTAACTGAGCTCAGTGTTTTTCCAAACAGTATTGGATCACTGATATTCCCTCTGAGCCCAAATTGGTTTGCAGCCTATGCCAAAGCCTCTAGCAAGCACTGTGCTAGTAGACTACAAAGTTAAAGCCTAGCTTCTGTATGCTTTTTGGGAATATCAGTTGAAATTGTACTTGTCCAAAAACCAAGTTCACCCTGAAGTTCAGTCATCACCTCCACCATACATGTCAGCAAGTTTCTTGAACCGTGGCCCCCAGTCGTTCAGGTAATCATAGTCCTGCTCGCCACCACTACTTGATGAATTAAGGGAGCTCAAGGACCCAGCGGTGGAACCACTGCCTTCATAGTCAAACACTAAGAGGGAGTCATATGGTGGAGCTGTGGGGTCATTGTCAGCCGCTTTAAGGCCCTGCAATGTGGAAACACAAAGAAAGAAAGAATTAAGAGAGGGTTACAATTTGCAAAACCACAAAGCAGATCCTAGTGATTCCATGGGATCAAACAAACACTTGTTTGTAAATTTCCATTTACAGACCACAAATTTTAACATCTAGAAACTAGGGTTATCATCATATGGAGGTTAGAAAAAAACTAACTGATGTCTTTCCTCTCCAAAGAAACAACCCTACAGAGTCAAGTCAGAAAGTACAAGACTTATGAACAGGAGGGGACAAATTGAAGAATAAGTGTGACAGGTGGCAGAAATGAATGGCCGACTGCTTGAGGCAGAGGAAGAAGTACCTTAAATAACATAATATATAGAACAGGATTGCTGGATTTTATTTTTAAAACTCTCATTGAAATACAAGCTAAATTATATTATGGTAATTACTGTTAGATCAATTCATTCATTAATTCAACAAACATATATGGAACAACTGCTATTCTTATTAGAATGTCTGATAAGTGAGATTTTGCAATAGTCCATTGCACAAGACCTGTTTTGAATAAGTAATTTACTGGTGAAATAGGTTACATGAAATAATAAAGAGGGCTATGAAATCATGCGATACATGAAGCCTAATCGGAGTCAGGGTCAGGGAATTTTGACCATAGGTTGAATAGGAATTATAGGTAAGGCCAAGAGACAGACATATAAATGAGTGCCATATGGTCCTAGTCCCTCTACAAACTTACCTTCTAGCCTAACAGGCATTACACAACATGAAGCAAATGATAAACCACAAAACTGTGAAGTCAAAGAAAAAGCATCAGGATGCTGAAAACTATTCAGACTAACATTAAGAGATAGCGGTTCAAAGAGGAAGTAGCATTGTATTGACCTAATATTGGAAGAATATCAAAGGAAGAATGAAGACAGGCCAGATGTGATTACTATATAAGGAAAGGTAGTCATTGAATCATTTATGTGATCAACAAAACATGTGGAGGGTGGAGTTAACTGATAAACTGTGAACACGTATTTCTTTTTTAAATAGGGTAGCTTCTAGTTTCTATAAACCCTAGAAAAGTCATGATCCAAGATCTGTCCGTAGTATAAATATTGGGGAGGGGACGGCTTCTGTCAATCTAAAATAACATGCATACTTGGCTTTTACAAAGAATTAAAAAAACTTTTTAAAAAAGGAAATAATTACCATCTGTGTCCTTAATTTGTGTAAATAGATGCTTTTCAATATTAAAGTATCTGCAGCTAATTCATAATTATGCTCTGCAAAACTTCTAAGGATTTAAGATTAGGTCTTTTTGGCATTTTTTTCCTGATTTTTTCCCCAATTTCATTCTAGTACTTTAAGACATACCAACATGCATCTCCACAACTCTGGCTTAACAAATACTGGTGGGCTTATGGTGGTCTTACTTATCAAGGATGTGTCATAGACTATCCTACCTGAGAGATCAGATCTTCCTTCCAATCTACATGCATTTTATGAGCATATATGTGGGGTTTTATGAGCACGTGTTCTATTCGTTCAAGTTTACAGAAAAAAGGAGTAGGGAAAGACAACATGCAAATTCAAGTCAGAGTCCACATGGTGTAGTAGTTAAGAGATGGGACTGTGAGTTGACACCTCAGCTCACCCCAGTAACAGCTGTTGGATCTCAGTACTTCCTCCTTTGTAATGATAATAATAATAAAGATTATTATAAAGCCCAAATGAGGTAAAAGGACCCAACGACTCAGCACAGTGTCTGCCATACGTAGAGTTCAATGCATATTATCTAGTACTTACAAAAAATTAAGTTTGGAGAAAATATCTTGCTTTGGAATTTAAAAAAATAAAAAAATGGTAAAGGCACATTTTATGAAACAAAATGGCAGCTGCTTGACTCAAATAAAAAACTAGAAAGAAAAGTACACGTGACCAGTTTTCCCATCTCCAAGTATCTCTTACCATATCCTAACCACTGAATTAAGCATCACTTTTCCTCATGTCATTTTATATTATTTATAACACAGAAAAACTTATGTAAAATAGAATATAGTAGGTCTTCAGTGAAATACCTCAATATATAAAACATAAATAATTTTAGATAGGATTTTCTTTATCTTATTTTTAGACTAAGTTACAAGACAATTCTGCTAAGACTGGGAACCACAGCCTACAATTTCTCAAAATGCATAATTCCCTTCTGTGGTAGATTGTATTACTGCCCCCGGGTGATTCACCGCCCTTCTTCTGTGGGTGGATCACACACCCACATTACCACAGTGCCTCCCTGGAGTCAGGGTTTACTCCCCAACCCCAGTGCCAGGGTGGGCTATGTGATTGGTTTTTTGCCAACGCAATGGGATGAGTTGTGAAGAACAGCTGCTTAAAGAACTTTATCTAATGTGTTTCCACCAGTTCCTTCTTTCTCCTTCTTCCAGGAGAATGGCCTGCCTCAGATGGAAATGCTATCTTTTCCTGGGTCCTAAAATGAACAAGACATGTAGATCAGGAATCTAGCCACTGACAGAATACAGCCGATTTAGTCTTATTATTCTTTAATTTTTTTAAAGACAAAGTCTTGCTATGTCGCCCAACCTAGAGTGCAGTGGCACAAAAGTAGCTCACAGCAGCATTAAACTCCTGGGTTCAAGGGTTCCTTCCACCTCAACCTCCCGAGTAGCTAGGTCTACAGGTGTGTGCCATCATGTCTAGCTATTTAAAAATAATTTTTGTAGAGATGGAGTCTCCTTGTATTGCCAGGCTGGTCTCAAACTCCTGGTCTCAAGCAATCCTCACACCTCAGCCTCTCAAAGCACTTGGATAACAGGTATGAGCCACCCTACCCAGTCTACAACTTATTTATAATTTAAGCAAGAAGTAAACCTTTGTTACTGTAAACCAGCAATACTTTGAAGTTGTCAGTTACTGTAGCCTTAGCTAGCAAAAGCCAAAGAAAGCATCTTCATTTTTTTTTTTTTTTTGCAGATATTCATTCAATTCAAGACATTTGTTGGGTATCTATTATCATAATGAATTCTGCTTAATGGTGGAGAAACAACTATCAATTAGCAAGATCCTGTGTCTGTCCTCGTAGAGTTTGTATTCACATATTAGCCCACACCCCTCTTCTCTTTGTCCTACAAAATCTAACTACTGCAAATAGAAGCAATAGGGAATTCCTTCAGTTCAGCACGGTCTAACTTGGGAGCATTAAAGATTGGATTCAAGAATAATCTGAAAGAAAATCAAGAAAAATCAGGAAAATTCCTGATAAGAAGAGTGGGTCTCTGAAAACAAATATTAAATTTCATTATGAGAACTGCTTTATGATACCAACAACAGAAACAATGGCAAAGATCACTTGTTCAGGTCTCCTGCTTTATTACAACTCAATTTTTATGTGAAAATACACACAGTCATACCCAATCTTTATAGTGTCAACTCCAAATTGGAAATATGGAAATGTTAAGACTAAAATTAGCTCTCAAGAGTCCATGGCAGAGTCTCAAGTATGTCTGGATTCAGTGGAGAGAAAAAGGGATGCCCTGTTGTTTACTGTGTCTCGAGAATAAACAGGAAAAGTGGACTGGTCTTCACTAGGTTTTTAAAGGACCTGCAGGACTCCTCATCAAATGTCTTAGCCACTTAATTGAATTCCTTGAAATAAATAGGTCACTGCTGATAATCTACTCTCATACCTGCTATTGAAATTCTCAAAAATATTACTGCTTATCTATTTTATTATTATTATTATTAGCTTTTGCACTGGCTTTCAGATCATCATGGTAGTTTTTGAATCTATTTTAATTTTTTTAAAAAGAGGTTAAGGCCATAAAATCCATTAGTAAGAGCCCATCATGCTATGATAGAACATGGCACACTGTCTTATGTTCTAATAATTATGAAAGGGCAAAACCACTGAACTTTTCAAGAATTCTTAGGCCAGCCATCTTTCTAGGCAGAAGGTTAAGTACTTCAAGTCCCTTCCACTTGGATAGCACTGATTTTTATCTGAGAATAAAATATGACTCTTCTGGATGAGGTATTACATAAACTCTTGGTAATATTTTGGTAAATCTAAAAAGATCACAGTCAAGTTCTGAGAAACTCATGGCTACAGGCACGAAATCCAAGTGAATGTACAGAAGAAATCCAGTGGGCAATGAAACCTTCTGGTACTCCCTTCTGGGATTCCTTTATTCTTGGATGTGGACATCATTTCACACGATGTACTGTTACCAAATTTACAAACTAACTGCATGTGTTCCTCTAGGTTTGACCAAATTTAGCAAAGTATGCTCTTGTTCCACCTTTCCTGGAGAGGTAAATCTTGAACTCTGGATAAATCTGAACTATTTTCTGAAGTTTGGGGCTGCTCTGCAAAGTGAGAGAGCTAAGGCTCTGGCTGAATTCTTGCTGAGCTTGTATTTATAGACTTTTGATCCTATGCTTTATGGGAGGAGACACCTTTTATGGGGACTATAAAAACTTACATTCTTCCGTGAGGAACACATGTGGGACATAAGAGGAAAGAGGACGTATCGTTTCCTTTACATTTTGTCTTCTTTAGACTTAATACCACTGCTTTAGTACAGAGACTCACTGTATCCTGCCCAGACCAGAGCAAAAGCCGGTCTAACTGGTATTCCTGTTTCCAGGACTGTTCCTGCTTTTTTTTTTTTTTTTTTTTTTTGAGTTGGAGTCTCACTCTGTCACCCAGACGGGAGTGCAGTGGCCGCTCCCGGCCACTGCAGCCTCAACCTGCTGGGCTCCCGCAATCCTTCCACCTCAGCCTTCCAAGTAGCTGGAACTACAGGGGCGCGCTACCACACCCAGCTAATTTTTGATTTATTGTAGAGATGAGGTCTCGCCAAGTTGCCCAGGCGGGTCTCGAACCCGCGGGCTCAGGCAATCCACTTACCTCAGCCTCCCAAGGTGCGGGATTACAGGCTGAGCCACTGAGCCTGCTTCTTTCTTAAATACTACCGTTGGTTGCTCTCTCAAACATTGTTTGACAGCAATCACCGAAATGGAACCCTCTGATTGCTCTCTGACCTATAGTAGTGCTTCCCAAATGAGGGAGAAGTTCCCCTTGCACCACATGAGAGAGAATTTTCAATTGGTGCAAGAGAACATTAAAACAATTCCTTTTATTTAAGACAATTGCATTAAAATTGACTAAAAGTTTAAGAAAATAATGGAAGAAGTGTACAGAGCTGAACAAAACTAGAAGGTGTTACTTAAAGGTCTGACATTTAGGTAATCTATAGGATGAAATAAAAACTATTTAGAAGAGTATTTAGTGAAACTAGACTGCTCACCTACCTTTTTGCTTCAGTTATTCGCAACTCCAGCAACTACAATTGAATTGTGCACCCCCAAAGGGAAGCTCCCAAACTCTAAAGCATCATGTTCTTGTGCACTGCCATGTCAGTTGCACGTTCATTTCTTTCTGAAATGGGATTCCTTTGGTTTGAAATGCCCCCTCCAGATTTTTTCATCTGATTTACATCCATCTATCCATGTATCCATCCACCCACCCACCCACTCACCAACCCATCCATCCATCCACCCACACATCCATCCATCCACCCACCCAACCACCCATCCAACCATCCATCCATCCATCCATCCATCCATCCATCCATCCATCCATCCATCCATCCATCCATCCATCTATCCATCCATCCAAGAGTTCATTAAAAATATCACTTCTGCTGAATAAATTTTTCCCCCCAATCATGACTGGCAGTCATTCCTCTGTGGTCTCTCTGGTCTCTTCTACTTTTCTTATCATGTTTAGATTACACGAGACTGATATCCTTTCTGCAGAGGCTGTTTGTATTCACATCCTGCTGCTCAACACGGTGCCTGACAACCAGCAGGTATTCTACAAGACAACTCTGAACTGCTGTCCTGGGATTTGTTCTTTTTCCGCATCCCCTAAGCAGCCTGTTCATATTGATATCTATTCCTTTAAGAAAAAGTTAGGATCTAGATTTAAAATATATGTGGATATAAAAGTACACACCATGTTTATATTATAGTGCAATTCTGTGGCTTATAAAGGTCAACATTACCACTCCCCTTTGGGGGGAATTTCATTTTATTTAAAGCACATTGGTTTTTTGGAAAGACAGGACTTGAATTGTTTTATTTACAATTAGAAAACAGTAGAAAGCCTTTTTCTCCTAAAAGGTAATTTACTTTTAATAATAATTAATATGATAGTAATAATAATTAAGAAATTTTAGCACTATGCCAAGCACTTAGATGATTTAGTCATTTAGTTCTCACTGCAATCTTAAAAGGAAGCTCGATTATTATTCCCATTTTACAAATAAGAAAACTGGAAATCCCAGAAGTTAAAACCAAGGATCTTGACCTCGTACAAGGTAACAGAGCTTTAGGCAAGGCAGCTGGATTTGACCTCACAAAAATGTCTAAGTCCTGTAAGAGCAAAATGAGATATTTTAAAGAAGACAAATTAAATTTAATTAATAGGAGAAAAAGGCAAATGTTTTAAAATTTAGTAGTTTCAAGCAAGTTATTCTAGAAGAATCTTCCATAAGTTTTAAGTGATATTAATACAAAGTTGGTCTTTTAACAGAAGTATGCACCAAGTTTATATATATATATATATATATATATATATATATACTTTTTTTTTTTTTTTTAAATTTGGAGTCTCACTCTGTCACCCAGACTGGAGTGCAGTGGCCGCTCCTGGCCACCACAGCCTAAACCTGCTGGGCTCCGGCGATCCTTCCGCCTCAGCCTTCCAAGTAGCTGGAACTACAGACGCGCGCTACCACGCCCAGCTAATTTTTGATTTATTATAGAAATGAGGTCTCGCCAAGTTTCCCAGGTGGGTCACGAACCCGCGGGCTCAGGCAATCCACTCACCTTGGCATTCCAAAGTGCTAGGATTACAGGCTGAGCCACGGAGCCCAGCCCTTACATATATATATTTATATATGAATGGATGAGGGGGAGCAAAAAAACCCTGAAATTTACTTATAAAAACTTGTGTGTTTATTCTTACATATTTAAGCTTCAGCCACCTTAAAAGTACTATCCGTTTGAAGCAACACACCCATCAGGATTGCTTTTTCCACTGCTCAAAACCGTTTTTAACTTGTCAATTTTGATGCTTTTTAGTGCTTCTGCCATTTTTTTTCTTCACCTCTTCCACACTGGCAAAATGTTTCCCTTTGAAAACTTGTTTCAAATGGAGAAACAAAAGTAGCTTGGGGAGAGATTGGGTGAATAGGAAGGGAAAGCATGGGGGGCTTGCATTTTTGGTCAAAAACTACTGAACTCTCAGTGAGGTATGGGTAAGCTGTTTGTACAAATCACCTATCATGAAATGGGCAGACATATTGAAAGTATCTCAAAAAAAAAAAAAAAAAACCCAAATAAAACAAACAAAAAACACTGAAGCCCAATGCAGTCACTCAACAATGCAGTGACTCAACAACAATGCAGTCACAACAATGCTAGCTGATCTTCTGGGTTCCTAGAACAATTACCTAGCAAAGTAAGCCTGTACTACAAGGGGCCTCATGTCCAAATAATAATTCCTTTTTTGGGGTCCCCTCCCCATACACACACACACACACACACACACACACTGAAATATACTACTTTATACAAAAAATATATATATATACACACATATATGTACAGGGCACAGCGTAGTGACCCATGACTGCAATCTCAGCATTTTGAGAGAGCAAGGTGGGAGGAATGCTTGAACCCAGTAGTTCAAGACCTGCATAGGCAACACAGCAAGGCTTCATTAAATAAATAAATAAATAAATAAATAAATAAATAAATAAATAAATAAACAAATAAATAAATAAATAATCAATCCAGGGATTGCCTGAACCCAGGAGGTTGAGGCTGTGGTGAGCTGTGATGATGCCACTGAACTCCATCCTGAGCAACAGAGTGAAACCCTGACTCAAACAAACAAAAAAGAAAAAAGGAAAAAAGAAATGTACAGGATTAGTAAAGTTATTGGAGTTATGACAATCTCTACTGTCAGACTGAGATTCAATAAATCAGTTTCAAATTTTCACCTTCTCAAGGTCATGTTTAAAAACTCAAAACAGAATGAAATTTTGCGGTTGAACTTCAAAAATGTGGGACTTGTTTTACTTTACTTACCAGACTGAAAATAAGTTATCATTTTTGAGATTCAAGACAACATTCATTCTTTATTGAAGTAAACAAACTTGAAAATGTTCTCATGAGCTTTCTTATTCCTTCCACCTATAAAAGCAGTTATCATCAAACTCCAGTTATCATCACCACTATATTATGCTTCCTTTGGAACATTTGGTGCTCTGCTAAATCAAATAAGACCTGAAGATAAATAAATTTGTGTGCATTTTAAAATGTTTCTATAAAAAGTGTTTGAGTTCTTTCTAGGTGCCTTCAACTGTTTAAAAATTTTACATATATTCATGTTTGTCCATCCAGTTAGTACAAGATATTGAACAAGACTTAATGAGTATTTTGGATGGATAAATCTGTATGGTGCTTTTAGAGTTATTACTGGCTGAGGCCTTTTGGCAGTTTTTGTCTCTCTGAACCTTCCCACAAAACTGACTTTCACATTCCTGAAACTATCTTTTTGGTTGTTTTCTGTGATACCTTAACCTCCTTAGATTTTCTTCCTGTCTCCAACTGTAGGGGCATTTCTAGGTGATGATTTTATTTACCTTCTCCTCCATATTTGTCTGTCTTGTAATCATGTTCAAATTCATGGATTTAGTCACCATTTTAGGAATGATTTCCTAAAGTGGAACCTTTCATTCATTCATTTATTCACCAAACCAGTGTGTTTCGTACTGTCATGCCCCACCCCACTGCCCAGGGATAAGCACCATTCCCAGCCATGGAAGGGCTTAGAGGGGAGATGGGATGGAACCATGGGATTGGTGTTCTGAAGGGCAGTGAGTTCTAGGTACAATGGGATGCTACTGGATGATGCCTAACCCATACTCTGTATGCCTGACCCTTTTTGGATCAGGAACGTCTTAATGAAGGAACCTATTTCTAGCAAATGGGGGGAGGGAATTCCAAGCAAGAAGAACTGCATATGGATAGGCATCAGTATGGTGTTACAAGATAAGCCTGTGAACGACAAGTAGAGTTCTCCATCACTAGCCTGCAAGTTACTGGGTGGGGGAGGGCTTGAGATGATGGGCCTTCAGGTACTGGCACAATTGCATTATACAAAAACTGTGCTGGCAGCAAAGTAGGGAATGCATACAAAGAAAATCTATGTTTAATTTATTTTTTAAACTATGTGTTATCGGCTCAGTGATGTTACACACAGTAGATATTCAATAGCGATTTGCTGAATGGATAATCCTAAACTAACCTCAAGATGGTTTTTAAATGAGCTATTTTTAACACATGCAGATAATTCTCAAATTATGAATTGACTGTATTCTAGAAGTTAATTTGCAGTCAGTTTAGAACAAAGTTTTTCATATAATTAATTGCATCTGCTTGTTATGGTCTCAAGACACTGTTTTAGACTGTGTCTGAATACTATTTTACGGAAAGAAAATTCCAAACGGAAGTTCCCATTATGACTGTTTCCATGGTGGCCTAAGGAGTGTCAGGTGAATGAACCTTATTAACTAGATGTTCTTTTTCTATCTACTGAAGAAGATTAAATCTCTGTTAAAAACAAAACAAAACAAAAACAATGAACACACACAGAAAGCACACACTAAAATACAAAGTTAGAATAACTGATATCCTTGTTTTCTGAAAGTAATCAGTACCAATTGAGTGAAGGCTCCAAACTTGCTTTCTGTTGGATCCTAATCAAATGTAAACTGGGTGGTGCTCATCGCTTTATGCCCTACACATTTGCCACAATACATACTCGAATGTCTGAAAACAACAGAATCTAAGAGGTAGGTAACATACTAGATGTTTAGGTTATAAAAATACAAACAAGAAATAGTCCTTGTTCTGGAAAGAACTTACATTTGGAGTAGGAGAAAGATATACTGAGAGTTACACCACAGCTGGTAAGGGCTCTGACAGAGGACACATATTGTTATACTTTCCCAGAGGTATCAAGGAAGGTTTCATACAGAAGAGAATGTTTCAGCTGAATCCTGAAGGCAAAGTACGAGTCCTGCAGATGGCTGAGAAGGTAGGGGCTTTGCAGAAGTTACAGTATATTCAAAAGTGTGATGCTTTTAAGGAACTGCAAATAATTCACTGGGGCTGCAGCATAGGGAGGGAATGTGTGTCAAGAGAGTCACTATATCTTGAAATTCAAAACCACAGGAATAACCCAACACTGTCTCATGATGACAAACACTACATTAGATATAAAATCATCAGGCACTCTTACATATTCTAAAACATCTAGCCATATATATACATTTCTGCAAATTTCCCTAACCATGTCTATATATAAATAAATGCTGAAGAAGTCAGGACACATTTCTGTGGATAAAAGGAATTACTGGCATTCTTATTTTTTTCTTCTATCTGCTTTTAAATCATGATTCTTATAAATCTATTACCTATTTAGCAGAAGTGAATACATATGTCCAGAAAGCAGCACATATTTTAGAAATAGACAGTAATGAATAGTTGTAGAGATGGATACATATTCCAATTCTGTTTTTAAACTTTTTATACAAGCTCTAAGTACACCTAAAAACATAATGTAGATTGATTACTTTCACAGATTATGTAACTATTTCAAAGAAGTACAGGAAACAAGAGTCTTATCAGCGCATGACTGAAGGCCATATCCAACAGATGCATTCCACTTTGCAGTGCGTTGAGATATAGGGCATACATATTGATACTAATTGTGGATATATGGTAGGACTCGTGTTCTCTGGCTGTATCCCCTATATCAGTTGATCTTGGAGATACAGGGGATATGGTCAGAGAACATGAGTCCTGCCATATATTCACAATCAGTATCAGTATGTATGACTCTCTTTTACTTCCAACAAAAGTTCAAAATAAGATCTATAGTAAAACTACAGACAAGATCAAGGCACATAAATCACCTTACCTCAAAACTTAAATATTAAATGCAGCAGATACTCTCGGTCAGTAATGAAATAAAAGAATGCCATGATAATGTTGACAGTGAAAATCATATCTGTTATATTGAACAGAGAATTAGCTTCCTTTTACAGAAGCTCTTAAAACTCCTCAACTAGACAAGTATTTAAATCACTTACATAATATTTAATTTAGCTCTTCCAATTAATGTCTTTTGATGGAGTCATCGGGTAGGCACTGCATTCTCACCATTTGTGGAATTCAAAGGGTACAGTGTGAGGAAAATTAAAGCGAACTCCTGCTACATTTATCAGTGCTACTAAGTGAAATCCAAATGCACTATATTATTGTTAGTCTATTTATTACTTGTAATCTAGGGAAAAATTCTTCTTGGATAGTATGACTAATACTGAAAATATGTGACATATGCCACTTGACAAATGCAAAATATTAATGGATACATTTCTTTTTGGTTGATCAAAGCAATTAAATTTGTTCTTTGTTACTGAAGCCACAAGTGCTTCTACACAAAGATAAACTTAAAAACAAGTATGTTGTAATGAACGACATAGCTGTCTTCCAAGCAATTTGTGGCCTACAGAGATCTAACCATTTGCAATTAAAAAAAAAGTTCTTATAAAGAAAGTGAGTCTCTCTCTGTACCTCATTAATGAAGTCTCCAATGTCCCCAGGGTGTGGGGCTGCGGATCGGACCGGATACTGGGGCTCGGCATGGATGGGTCTCTCATCCAGTCGTCGGATTCCTACAGGCTTAATGGCATCTGGCTCCACAGTGTCAGGCTGCTGCAGCTGGCTCAAGTCATAGTCCTGCAAAAGACAAAATTGCAAACCTGTGGTGGATGGGCATAAAGATGGAAAATTACAGCCTCGGTTTTGAAACACACACTCAGAACACATAGAAATGAGGGAAATTTAACATAATGGAAAAGTTGCCACCATGAGTTTTTCATGTTATGATTAAATATTTCTTTCACACAGCTCTTTCTTCTGTGCTTTTCATTCCTACAGTCTGTGCTCCATCTGCTATACGATGTTTCTCATCAGCTTCCAATGGAAAGCAGCAGTGTGATGAGGTCTCCCTAGAAAATGACTAAAAACCTGACTAGACAATAGAGTTGCACCATAGAAGCAAAGGTACTAACTCAATGTCTTGAATATTAAAAACAAAAAAACGATGAGGTGCTTTCTCCTTTTCCCTAAAGGAAGGCATTGGTTCACCAAGGTTTCAAAGTCACCCTTCATCCCTCCCTCCCTGCTTGAGCAAAAGTCAGCAAATGGGTATGAGGGCCCAGTCTGACCTGTGACCTACTTTTCTCTAAGACTGGCTTTTACATTTGTAAAATGTTACTTAAAATAAGAACAACAAAGAAAAGTATGCTTCAGAGACTATATGTGGCCTGCAAAACCTAATCTTTCTTTACTCTGGCCCTTTGTAGGGAGTCTGCCAACCTCTGGTATAGTGATGCTAGGCCAGAGAGACAGTAGATTCTCTTCCGATGCAGCCCTGTGGGAAGATCTTGGAAAAAAACAGCGTGTCCAAGTTCAGAGAGGTTGAGTAGAACTTGTCAAGAAGGATGCTCAGGGCATATAGGTTGAGCCCTCAGAACCATTCTTAGCTAAGGCATCAGCCAGCTGGACATCCAGGCTTGTATAAAGAAACTGACTATAATGTGTAAATGCACCAAAATTTTAGGTTTGCGCAAATACTTTGTAGTTTTCTAACCTCTAAATTCTGTTGACATAAAAATGTCATACCCCCAGCTTAACCCAAATTCTCCAACTCAGCATTGACATTTGCAGAAAGTTCAGATTGTCTGGTCCTCTTTGTTTAGGCTTCATCTCTTTATCTAAAACCAGCTTAAAATCTTTTGCAGTCTCTCTATTTTGATTAATTCAACACATTTACCCATGCTTTGGCAATGTTCTAGGTGCCTTACATATGTTTGCTCATTTATTCCTCTTATTTACACACGTGATATTAGGCTTTATTATCCCCATTTAAGAGATGAGGAAACTGACCTTCAAAAAACCCAAGTAACTCAACATGGTCTCAGATGTATTACAAAACAGATTCTGACTCCAAATGTATTGGATTCTAAAACCTGGTTCTTTTCAGTCATTTATGAGCAAATCAAGGCTGAATTACAAGGTTGGATTTAGAGAGTAAAGACGTAGATAGATGAGTAGGGAGGGACAGGAATGTAAGGAATAATTAAAACAACAAAGGGGAGAATGTTCACTATCCTTCACACCCACTATGTGTCAGATATTGTGCCAGGCTCTTGATAAGTGTTTTCTCAACACTTTTTAACAAACTCATGAAGAATGTTTCATTAACATCTTTTTGAATAAACAAAGAGACTCAGAGAGGCTGAGTAACTTGCTGAAGGTCACACAGCTAGTTGGGAATCAAAACCAGGTGTGCCTGACTTCACAGTATCTGATTCAAAACAGCTCTATGCTCCTTGAGACACTGATCCAGATAACTCACCCTCTGAACAAGAGCTCCCTATCAAGAGCTTCAACTAGCAGGTGAAGGCACTCAGGTGTCTTGACGGAAAACCTCCTCCTCTTATAAGTATGCAGCGTGATGTGGAAAGTGAGGCAGGTACACAGAGAGTAGAAGAAGCTAGAGTGGGATGTGAACTCAGCATATCACAGAGTATAAAATGCTCACAGGGCAACTGGCTTTACCATCCATGGGTTAGGGAGAAGGACTGTTCTGGAAGAGTCAACAATGGGAGCAAAGGCGTTGGAATGTTACTTTCTCTCATCCAGATAGAGCGTTTCAAATCATCCATACAAAACTTGAGGGAAAACACCTTGCTTCTGCACAAATGTGCTCCATTTTCAATTTTACAGAATTTAGGATTTATTTATAGAACAACTTAAAGTAAAGGCCTACAATGATGTAACAGATGTGAAAGCCTTTGAAATGTTAAAGTGCTGTACAAGATAAAAAGAGAGATTTATTTAGAGAATGTTGAATGCTCACACACTAAAAAGCATGTTTTTCCAGGACATGTTTAATTGCATAACTCCCAAGCATAGTAGAGTGGGGTGAGCTGCAAATAAGTGTGCACTCTTAACAAGCACCAAAGCGATCTCCAAAAAGGGGAAAAATAGACGGCAAGTATATTGATGACAGTTAACAAATGTTTTTACCCTGAGAATGAAACGCTTTATCAGAAGTCTGAATTGCACAAAAACAGGTAATTGAATCTTCTGTTTAAGGACTGCCTTTTACCCAGTGACATATTCCTTGATTGCCCTGGATTTATTAGATGACAGTTCCCGGTGACAAGTATAAGAATACAAAAGGACTGGATTTCTTACGTATAACCAGAGACAGAAGAGGTAAGTGGGCTTTGCTCATGCTATTCTTTACCTAGAAAGACCTTCTCTCTCCTGACTTATACAACTCCTGCTGTATCCAGAGGCTGCAAGTACACTGCATTTTGATTGGCCAGTAGTGTTTTAAAAACATTCAAAATAAGCTGGCAACATTTAGACATAAGTATATCATGCCTGAAAATAGGAAGATCTGGAAAAACAGAGCTCATATTCTGACATGGCAATTTGCTGCAGCCATGTCCCCTTTGGACAAGAACAGTGTTTCCTCCAGGCCTGCTTCATTCATTAATGTGTCTATACCATACGTGTATATCAGCATGTAAATTTAGTTCTTTATTTATTTTATTTTTTTTGATAGGCTTTTCCTACCTTAAGAACCAAAGAGGAACAGTCTTAAAACTTCTTTGGTCCTGCTCGAACCTTTGGACTATCGATGTGTCAGGCCCATAGAAAGTGCTCATTAAAAAAAAAAGTTGAATATAATCTCAGCAATAATATTCTTGCCAGATATTAAAGGAGCAGCCAATTTAGGAAACATGACTTAGATCATATTATATTGCACAGCAATTCACAATGAGGAGGGAAAGAAAGACCCCTGGCCCCAACCCTGAGAACCATTTCCCTCAATGACAAAAACCCGTTCAATCCCTCAGTTGTTATGGTACTGAAAAAGAGGCAGAAATACACTGATTTTTTTTTAGGTTAAAACACAGGGCTTAAAGTTTCTCTCTGATGGTTTCCCCTTGTCTCATGCCAATATGGCACATAACAATCTGAAGGCGGTAGGGAGCATGTGGAAGTATCCTCGGGCCACAGGAATGGGCTTTTCTGTTGATGTCCATCTGTGTTATATGGCAAAAGTCCTGACCCGAGAGTCCAATTTTAGGCCTTTTGATAAAAGGTCACCCTATGCAAACCTCTTAAATTATACATCTTTACAATCCCATAATGATTTACTTAAACACACAAATTACAACATGTAGGATAAGAATTATAAAGAGAATTACACAGGCTAAAAATGTTTTCAAGGTCATTGAGTTCATGGCCTTACTTCTGAAGATCATAAACAGTCCAAAGTAAATCTTTGTTTGGTTCCTAAAACTCTAAAAGAATAGGTCTGAACATTCTCTTATGATTGCCAACCTTTGCAATATTAACTTTCCAAAAGAAATATAATTTTTAAATGAAGGCCAAGGAAAATATTGTTTTAATTGATGTTTTGAATGTGTGTTAATTGGTAATGATCATTAAAGTTAGGCATAGATTTGAGTTTTGAAAATACTAACATTGCAATTAACTTAATTTTTTTTTTTTTTTGGTTTATGATTTAAAGTGTCTTGAGGGTGATTTAACTCTGGAAGAGTTAATAACAAGTTAGTCAGCAGTTAAAGCTCTGGTTCTGGCTTTTTGTGTGTGTGTTAAATTCCACTGACTTGCAATGATTTATAATTGGTTTGAAAAGATACCACAAGTCTACCTCAGGGCATTTAGATATATTAAAATAAAATAAAATAAAATGCTGTATCAGTATAAACTGAAGTTCTATAATACCAGGCAAATATTTCTAAAAACTACATCACAGGTAGAATGTATAGCACAGCACAATCAGTCCATTTCAGGGAGTGATGCAAACATTCATTTACCCGTTACACAAGTAGGTATTTACAGAATACCTACTGGGTACCAGAAGTCATTTTCAGGTCTGAGAGCATGAAAGAAGGAAACCAACCTTCATCTAGTGTTCATCATCTGTCAGGAATTACATTAGGTAATTTCTCATGTGGTATCTCATATAATCCAAATGGAAACCCTTTCAAGTAGATATTATTGTCCACACTATTGGCTACCTCAGCTCAAAGAGTTTTATGATTTGTCCAAGGTCACAGACTCAGTGAAGCTGTGTCAAAGAGTAAAACAGAGACCACCAAGGCAAGCAAAATAAATAATCAAAAAGTTGTAACTTTTTGTGACTTGCCAGTGAAAAAATGCACCAAATAGTTTGCTGAAGAGGGAAACATCTTTTAAGTACAGAAGTGAGAATTCAAGGTGTCTGCTACTTTAGCACTGGGCTCCACCGCTTTAGATAGGATGGAATAAATTCTTAGGTCTGTGCATAGTTGGTTCAAACAAAATTCGCTGTTGTTTAGGCAGGAAGTACTCTTCATTTAGGCCCAACAAGGGTCTGGCACGTGAGGGAGAGAGGAGGGGGCTGGACACTCAAAGTTCATAGTCTTTTATCATCCTTCACTGGTTAGAACCACAGATGAAACACCATAGAGTTTTGCTATCTCCTAGGCATGGGCTGGTACAAGTGAAAAATTTTCCTTTTATGGTCTCAAAGGCAAGTGACTTTAAAATTCCCATATAGATAAGGTAAACATTTTCAAATGTTTCAAGATAGAGTGACTGAGAGAAATAAAAATACTCATATGAAAGTAAATGGGCAAAATTCCGAAAAGGGAAAAAAGTATCTGGGAAAAATAAAAAAAGCTGACTGTGGCACAGGCAAAAAACTGTTCAGACAGACACAAAAAGGAATGGAAGGTTGGAGAGAAGAACATTATTATCTCACCCTCTATCGCTCCTGGCATTAAAATAATTGAATAAAATAGTGATAAGGTGTCAACACATTACCATACAACTGCTGACAAGTAAGTCAAATACACCCTTGCAAGTTTTATGTAAATTACATTACGACCTCATTTTCTTCCCCAGAGAAATACAGTTATGATGGTAACTATCTACACAGGCGAAATGATGTGGAAAACTAAGTAGATTCTATGGATTATTAAAGTCCCCCCAAATAAAAGATTTTCTAAAAGCTTTCCTGGATTGAATCTTAAACCTAATAGAAATAAAATAACTTGGGAACTTGAAATATAGACAAAGAACTTCCGCTCTCCATCTTCATATACATTTTAATCTCATTGGCAGCTAGTTTTCTACCTTCCACAAGGTCCCCATTAAGAGGGACAGTCATTGTTTCTGCCTCTGCTAATGCTGGTCTGTCACCGCTCCTTTTAAAAAGTCACCCGTTTGGAGAATTATGAATGAGCTGTAGGTCGTTTCTTTGGTGCAAAATTATGGCTGTGTTTTAGAAACTGGGATTGCTGAAATCTTACATATTTCCTACTGTAAAATTATTACTTATTCTTTTAGAAGAGTGCAGCAAATACACAATTCAGTTTTTTTTTTTTTTTTACTCAGGGTCTCACTGTGTTGCCCAGGCTGGACTGCAGTGGCATAGTCACAGTGCACCCCAGCCTCAAACTCCTGGGCTCAAGCAATCCTCCCTCTTTAGCATCCTGAGTAGCTGGAACTCCAGATGCATGCCACCATGCCTGGCCAATTTTTTTTTTTTTTAATTTTGTGGAGAGGAGGTCTCACTATGTAGTCCAGGCTGGTCTCGAACTCCTGAGCTCAAGCCATCCTCCTACCTTGGCCTCCCAAAGTGCTGAGATAATAGTTGTGAGCCACATGCTGGACTTCAATTTGATCTATTTCCACAAATACTTTCCTAAGAGTCAGTTGGGTCGCACAGACTCAGTTACTGACCTCATAGAGCCTTTTAGTCTATAGTATTTAAAAATAATGGAAGCTTAATATTGGAATGATTACAAAGAATATGGAATGTGAAAGTGTAAGTTACTGTCAAGGAGATGCTACTGGGAGAAGGGAGGATGCGGATACACAGACTTCAGCATCCATCAGAGGAAAAGGGCTTCAGAACCACAACGGGTCACCTGAAGTCGGAAAACTTTTTCTCCTAATATCTGTAATTTCCCATTCTTTCCAGGCACTCCAGTTACAGTCCTATAGAGATGAACACATTTCTTTTTTTTTGAGTTGGAGTTTCACTCTGTCGCCCAGACTGGAGTGCAGTGGCCGCTCCCGGCCACCGCAGCCTCGACCTGCTGGGCTCTGGCGATCCTTCCGCCTCAGCCTTCCGAGTAGCTGGAATTACAGGCATGCGCTACCACGCCCGGCTGATTTTTTGATTTATTGTAGAGATGAGGTCTCGCTGCGCAGGCGGGTCTCGAACCCGCGGGCTCAGGCAATCCACTCACCTCAGCCTCCCAAAGGCGCAGGATTACAGGCTGAGCCACCGAGCCCAGTTTATGAACACATTTCTTAAACCTTCCAAGGACTTTGTTTTGGGAGATAAAAGTATAGCCATCTAAACACATGCTGGCTTCCACGTCTTCATCACACTCCCACTTCTCCTTCCCCAAAACGAAAATGCCACCACTCTAATAAAGATCGTAGTCAGTCGTTCTATCTCAGCATGACCTACTGGTTCAATCTTGGAAGAGATATAAAAATAGGTAATAAGGAAACGACAACACTTGGTTGGGGATATGGTGGCAGAGCATCAAAATTTGTCCCTAGTTTCTGACACATCCTTTGGAATTTCCTAAAGAAGAATGTTCTTAGTTTTAAGATAAATTTGCACATAAAATCAATATAGCAATGGGAGCACAAGTTTGATTTTTTAAATGGATTATGATGTCAGAGTACCCGGATTCGAATCCTGGCTCCTTCATATTTTAACAATGTAACCTTGAGCAGATGACATACATTTCCAGTGCTCACCCATTCAACCTTTGGACAAGAAAGCTAATGAGGACACTATTAATGCAATAAGTCTACGGCAAGACTCAACACACTAGTTGATATTGTTGATATTTTAGGCTTTCAGGGCCACATAGTCTCTTTCACAATATCCTGACTCTGCTGCAGCATCAAGTAGACACAAACAATATGCACATGATGGACGTAGTGCTTGGTTGTACTCCAGGAAATAGGCAGCTGGTAGCTGCTGGAAGTTAGGCTATAGCATTTTAGCAACTTGACTTTTTTGTGTGTGTGTGTACAGCTAACACATACTTGACATTCAATTCTTTACTAGTCTTATTACTAGGATATTGGTAACTTCCATTCCCCTAAAACTAAGTGTAGTACACTTGCAATTAGCCAAGAAGAATGAATATTAAGATGAATTACATAAAACACTATATTCACTTCCATGAAGTGGCAGGAATAGCAAAGAAAGCGTAATATGTAAATCATGTGCAAGGTAAAAATATGTAATGACCAGGAGGAAATAGGCACCAACCAGTTCAGAATATATGCTGTCTACAGTCTACTAATGTACAAGTGTTCTACGAACAGCATGCAAAAAGAGAAAGACAATGTGCTAATCCCATCCCTGGTGAAACTTTCCTTTTGTGAGATCTGTACAATTCTTTCAATCACAGACATATACCAGTGTTTGCAGGTGGATAAAAAGGGATGGATAACTTGGGAACATCATTAACAGAGTGTGCTTTAACCAATAATAAACATGTTGAAAGTGGTCTTTCTCCACAGTTATGTCCAGATTCAGCCATCTGTTAGTTTGCTTATAAAGCAGAATGATTTTGTAAAACAATTATTTCAAGGAATCAAATATACCATGGCTAAATTATACAGCTTCATTCTCCGCTTGAGTCAGATGGCTGGGCTTGGTTGCCCACACTGGGGCTGATTGCTGTGATTGGCAGGAAGTCCTGAGAGTTCCCCTGGCTCATGCAGAGATCTTTTGCCTCAGGAAAGTGACTGGTTCGGTCTCAAGGGGCTTTCTTGTACCTGTGCCCCAACCCTCTGTGTAGGCATCCTGCCTGGATTTAGATTTTGGTTCCAGTATTCCAGATTGTATACTTGAATTTTTTAAAAAAATAACTTGGCTGCTCAAATTCCTTCTCCAGATTTTAACTTTGTTAATGTTAAAAAGTGTCTAATTTTGCAAGCTTAATAAATTGACTGGGTCTTGCCCTTTGCCTATTTTAAAGTTAGATTACCAGTAGTCATTTAATAAGCTATGGCTGAGTGCCTAGCTTCACTTGTCCTACTCATAACACCTGCCTGCTATAGAGAGACTAAAACATCTACCATATGGCCCCTAGAACAGTGCATAAGAGCTTGATATCCTCTCTTTCCCACCCACCCTAAACTGGTATCCTAGACTGGAGGACAGTGGCATGATCATAGCTCGTTGCAGCCTCAAATTCTTGGGCTCAAGTGACCTCCTTCCTCAGCCTCCCAAGTAACTGGGATAATAGGCACATGCCACCATACTCAGCTATTTTTTTTTTTTTTTTTTTTGTAGAGATGAGGTATTGCTATGTTCTCCAAGCTGGTCTCAAACTCCCAGGCTCAAGCAATCCTCCTGCCTCAGCCTCCCAAAGTGCTGGGATTACAGTCATGAGCCACCACACTCAGCTGAGCTTGAACTCTTGAGTAACACAGAGCTGGATTTGAAAACTGAACTAACAGCAGTGTCTACTTCATAGAGACATCAGGAACATTAAGAAAGACATGCAAACTAAGAGCATGGCACTGTGTCTGAAACAGAATAAACACACAATGAATGCTGACATTTCTGAAGGTTATCATTATTTCCTAAAGACATCAGAGATCTCAAAAGAAGAAAGTGAAGCTATCAGAGGTGTACTGGTCCAATCTGCCTTGTAGAGAGAGTTGCAAACTAAGCTAGAGATTCAGGAAGAGGGACCAGTGCAGTTCAACTAACACTTGATGAGTGACCACCAGGTGCCAACTGCCCAGAGACTGGACCGAAACAATGAGCAAGACAACTCCCTGCCCTCACAGAGCTTAAGGTGAGGACCAGGAATGGATGCAAAGGTTCACAATTGAAGTAACTACGGGATGTTGTGGGAGCACAGAACAGAGACACTTGATTCGGCCTGGGACCCCAAGACAAGATGCCATGAGATGAATCCTG
>NW_007258489.1:1868026-1933992 GCF_000164805.1 Carlito syrichta | reverse complement strand
TAAATAGAGTTAGGCAGGTTAAGAGACAGACTAAGTCAAGAAAGCATGAAATAGCATGGTACAGGTGTCAAAGCACAGGCAGTTCAATCTGTCTGCAGTTTAAAATGCAAAGTGGAGGAGTAATAAGAATAACTAAGTCAACAACCCTCCAAGTCCCCATGTCTAAAAGCCAAATCCAAGGTCATAGAAACTGTGGACTATCACCCCATCTCAGGCACCTGAACTCTGCCGAATGTGCTTTCTGTATCAAGACTCCAGAGATATAAAAAATCAATTTTTTTTGGTAAAACGTCAATTGACACTCATAGGCAATTACACCTATAACTTGTGGGTTCTGGAAACCTAAGCCTCTAAAGGGAGCTCCTATCATGAGTCTCTTTGTCCTGAAATTACATGTGATTCTTTATACATGCCAGTGCTAGATCTTCATCAATAAGACTTCAGTATCACAGAAAGTACAGGAAACTTTCTCCAACTAAAGGAAAGCTTCCTTCCCTGGTTTTTGGTGGGCCTTACATAATGTTTTTCATGCCTATACAGAGTTTCATGTCATGAACTGTACCTACTACTCTATCTCTTCTGTATCCAGGAATCCACTCCCCCCAGCATAACTGGACTGGTTAGAACAATGCAACTTATTGTGTGTGGGGTAAAAGCTGTTCTCACAGTATCTCTGGGAAGATTCTCTACAATTACCAAACACGAGTGTGGTGGAGACTTTCAGCGGATCACCAAAGCCACTTATTTTCCTTTCCTAGACACACTGCTAAGGATATTTCCCAGGGAATTGAAAGTTGAAGTGATGTGTGTCACTTAAGGCCTGGTGCATAAAATACTCCGACAGATCATCCTCCATGCCCTGTGATGTATGTTTGTATGGCTGGGGTGATCCTGGATGTCAAATGTAGGAAGATGGAAGAGCCACTGATATTCTAGGCCCCTGAATGACTGTGTGGAGCAGAGCACAACTGCCTTCTCCATCCCAGACATTCATGATCTGAAATTCAATTCTGTTATGAAAGCAAGAATACATTTCAACTCCACTTAGGTCACTGAAATTTTAGAGTCTGTTACAGAAACCAGCTTATTTTAGCTAATACATCTAGCTAAATATATTTGTGTGGCTAATCCTCTCTCCCTCTCTCTTTATTCCAGTACTACAGAAAGCTGCCCTAGAAAGCTACCTCCTCCTTGTATAATTCTACTTTTGTTCATCCACAATCTAATTAATACTGTATAACTTAATCAGGGTCTGCAAAAATAAGTATCTATAAAGCAAAGCCTGATAAAATAAATCAATAAAACTGGTCTGTTATAGAAAAAGAAAAAAATTACTGAAGCATGTTTGCTCAGCTTTAAGAAGGAAAACCTCTATTTAGTTTCCAACAGTTGTTTTCATGTCAGAACGCAGGCCATGTTTCTAGACTTTTCCATTTTTTGTAAAGAATTGGGAAACAAGAATTTTATGTGAATATTTTCAATTTTTGAACTCTGCAAGCTAAGTAAAACACAACTGTGAACTATGTATGAACAGATTCCCAGTTTATGAACAGTGACTTTAAAGTGAAACAGAATCCATCTTTTGGACATGTCCCCCAAATCATCAGGGTTGGTGGTATTAGGTTCTTCTCTTGTCTGAATGTGTTTGTCTTCTCAAGATTCCTATGTTGAAACCTAATCCCCAATGCCACAGTATTAAGGGTGGGACCTGTAGGAAGTGATTAGATCAAGAGGATGGAGCCCTCATGGACAGGGTTAGTTCCCTTTCGGAAGACCAAAGGAGCCTGTTGACCCAGTCCACCATGTGAGGACACAGTAAAAAGGCAACCTTGTATGAAGCACAGAGCAAGGTCTCAGCAGACACTGAATCTGCTGGTGCCCTGATCTTGGGCTTTCCAGTATCTAGAATTGAGAAATAAACCTCTGGTATGTATAACCCAGTTTACAGTATTTGTTACAGCATCCCAGACAGACCGTGGTACTTTCTCTGAGAGAAAGTAACTTCGATACCAAAAAACTAGCCCCTAGTCAGTCTCTAAAACTTACAACAACCGCATTCGGGAATTAAGGCAGAGTCTTCTCAGTCCTGGAATGTAAAACCCATAGTGTTCTCTGGACCTTTTCTGAAGTAGCTGAGAGAAGAAAATGGAACCAACTGTGATGCTACTCTCAGCAAGTGAAAACCGACATGGGACACAGTGGATGACAAGGGTCAAGAATCTAAGAATGATCAAGAGAACACTGACATGGAATCTTTAAGAAGACATTCAGCCTTTCTGTCATTACTTGCTCTGTCCCACATCTCTACTGAGTTTATTCTTGTCTGTGGAGACAACAAGCCCTGCCCTTGGGCTACCACTTCTGGTCTTAAAGGGTTCCAGGGTCTACTGACTGTCATTTGTGAAACCCCTCAAGATGAATAGTAGTAGCTCTTTTTTTCACAGACCCTGGGAATGGTAAATTTTCTAGTCAAATTTTGGAGCAGAGGAAGCTGCTGGGTGTCCCAGGGTCTACTTCAAGGATGGAAGAGCCCTCTTATAAATTTGAATGGTGTTTGGAAAGGCAGTGTTTTAATTCCTTGGTTAAGCATAAGCCTTGTCAAGGATGATATAAGATATAGCAGACATCCTCTTCTTCTTTGGATTCAGGTAGACAAGGATTTAATCCCCAGTTGGCTACCTTCTATTAATATTTTGCTGGATGACTGTGAGGGGCAAATGAAATAATGCATGAAAAGCACTTAGTATAGTGTCTAACACATAGGGTGCGCCAAACAATAGCCTTTGCTATTATTACAGAGAATAAAGCTACATAATATCAAGTGGTAGAGGTTGTTTAAAGTGAGCACCCGAGAGTGCTGTAAACATAATGCACACAGGATAAATGTCTGTAATTAAATCTAAGCTTTAAAGAGCAGAAAGCTAACGGTTTCTGCTTCCTACCCTGGGGCTAAAAAGGGAATAGTCCCAGGGAAAGTATGCTATCAGCTACATTGTATATTCATCCAGATTTTATTAGTGATGCTTATAGGAAAGGAACCAGATGCAAAGATCATTGAAAGTGATACAGTATCTACAACCAACCACACTGGCCAAAAAGGCATTGAAGGACATTTACTAATGAGGATAATTAAACATGCCTTACTAACCAGTCAAAAAGCCCTGCTGATTACAGCAGTGAAGCAGATAAAGGAACTTTGCCCTCTGAAGAGAGACTGGGCATGATACTAAAGTGTCTATTCAATAGCTTACAGCGCTGTGCGAAGATAACACTCTCATCAGAACATATCTAATGCTAGTTTCAAATATGGGTCCAACAGGGCCTCCTGATAATTGATACCACAGCATAATATCCACAAGCTGTAGTAAGTGTCTTCTATATGCAAGACAAGAAAAAAGAAAAAAGAATGTAGGGTTGGTTTCTTTCTTTTCTTAGGCTCCTCTCAGACATTTTGTTAAAGAAATTAGTAACCTGTGCCGTGACATAGAACTTAAACAGATAGAGATGCCAATCAAGGCAGGGAAGATAAGAACTACTATTGGTAAGGAACTATTTTGCTTTTTTTTCTTTCTAATCAGTTAGCTGTTGGTAAGAAGGATACTTTGTCTTGGCAGGAAGAACAAGAATATTGGCTGAGCCAGTTTCGGGCTAATCTTCTGGAGACTGCTGCTATAGACCTGCCCTTGCACCAACCATAGTCATTATCTGGCACCCACCAACTGCCTAAGCTGACCTCTGAGACCTAGCCAAGTTTTAAAGCTGGATAAATAAAATGTGGTTCATTTTTACAATGCAATACAATTCAGCAACAGCAAAATTGATTCTTTGCGACTGTCCAGCTGAGACATGAAGCAGATCAAACCTGCCCCTTATTTTCACAAGCCATATCCACCTACTGTGGCCCGAGCCCCATCCACACCTTAAGGTAAGAAACATGCTCTGTAAAACACCAGCTATGTGTAATAAAAATCAACTAAAATTTGTCCAGAATGCAGCATGGCACCAGTCCCGTTTCTGAGGCCCATTGTTGCAAGAGGATAATGTCTTCAAAAGAACTAATACAAATTATGAATCATTTTCCATTACCAAAACAGCTTACTGCACACTACAAAGAAACGGAATTTCTAACAAGGAGCTACATGTGAATTAGGGAAAATAGAATACTGTGTATTTCACAAAGCCAAACTTCTCAGAAACTACCATGATTTTCAGATTTAAAACAATAACAAGCATTTAGAAAGCAAAGTACTTGGATTAAACACATTTAAAAACTAGATAATCAAATAAATGATTTCGCTTTTTTTAAGGAAACAATGTTAGAGAAAAAATAAATCTCAAAAAAATTTTCAAGAATACAGTCAAAAAACTTACAGCCTATCATATATCAAGATATTAGAAAGCTATGGTAATTACAACAACACAAGACTGGCCCAATAATAGGCAGATAGAATGGTAGTTCAGCATAGAGCATCAGGAAGCTAACCCATGGAGTCACATACAGATAATCACCTGCTTTATGACAATGAATCACTCACTTCAATGCAGCAGTGACAGGTCATCTTTTTAGTAAAGCATGGTAGATATTCATAAAGAAAGAAAACAAAAAAGTCCTGATCCATATCCTATACCAAATGAAAATCAGTTACTGGAAGATCATAGACTTAAACGATGAGTAAAACAGTAAAGCTTCAAGGAGACAATATTACTTTTTTTTGAGCTTTATTACCTTGAGACAAAGTTGCTGTTTTTTTTTTAATAAGATACGAGAGCACTAACCACAATGGAAAAAATTGATAAACTGGACAATATTACAAATAAAAACTTCTGTTCGTCTAAAGACATTGTTAAGAGAATAAAAAAGCAAGCTACAGAAAGAAAGAAGATATTTCCAATATGTTTATCTGACAAAGAACAAGTTTCTATAATAAAAATGGACCTCTTTCAAATCAGTAAAAGACAATCCTCCAAAAAAGTAGACAAACAAGCTGAACAGAAACTTTATGAAAGAAATTATCAAAAGGGTAAATAAGTCAGAAGGAATACCCCAATTAAATCCTAATGAAGCACATATCACAGTAGCCAAAGTTTACAAAGACAGAAAAAATCCAAATGCCAGTGAGGATGAGGGGATGGGGGCGGTTAGAACTTTCATGCACCACAGTGGGGAGGAGAGGTGGGCCAACTGTACACTCACTTTGGAAAACTGGTGGGGTTCCACTCAAGCTGCACACATGCACACTCCCTGACCTAGAAATTCAACTCCTGTGCACACACCAGCCAAAATGCACCAGAACATGTGCACACAAATGTTTACAGCAGTTTTAGTCATCATAACCCAACTGGATAAACTCAAACATCCAAATATGGAAGAATGAATAAATGAAACGTGATTAATTCTTACAATGGAATCCTGTTCAGCCATGGCAAAAATGAGCTACTTCTATATACAACATGGATGAATCTCACAGGTATGATGTTGAGTAACAGAAGCTAAGTGCACAGAGTGACTACTCTACGACATCTATTTACATAGCATTCACAGGGAATGCTAATCTATAGTGATAGGAATAAAAAAGATTGGCTCCTTTTGGCAGAGGGCATACTGCCTGTAGCAGGGTACAAAAGAAGCTGCTAGGGTGCTGGTAATGTTCTTTGCAGACATGAGTGGTGGTTACACTCTTAAGTCTGTAGGAAGCCTTCTGGTTAGGTTGGGATCTAGAATATCGTGAGACTATTATTCATGCTGTCGTGCCAAGAACAAATCAGATAAGTTACCAGATCACAGCTTTTTGAAGCAACAAGACAGCTGAAAACAAAATGAGGCCTAATTAAATGAAAATATAGAAACCGGTAAGACCGTTCTTGAGAAAGAAGACGCACAGCTGCTTTTATCCCTGGAGGAGGAGTGAGAAGAAGAAGAAAGAAACTTGCCATTAAAAAACATAAGGACAAATCACCCAAATTTTGAAGAAAACTTTAGTCACCACAATTGGACAGGCTTGATGGATTCTGAGCCTGAGGGAATCTTCTCCCCCACTCACTCTTTCCCATGGGCCTTTCCCTAGTATATAAGGGGCTATGCCAAAGGTTGGGTGCAGGGTCAAAGAGCTGGCATGCTAAGAAAGAAATCTGGGTTTGGCAAATTCCCAGGAGTGGGTGCGGGGGTTAAAGCAGAGACAGGACACCTGTTAGGAAGCCCTTGCAGGATGGAGGTAAATAAAGGGAGAGGCCTTGGAGATGGGGATAAGAGAAAGGATTTCATGAACCACTTTGGGGTAGACACAAAATCCCTGGTGCAGTATTCCTAATCACATATTTTATTCTATTGTTCGAAGGTAAAAATTAAATTTTTTTAGTTGCCTATAATGAGAACTGCTTATGGAAATCACAACTGAGGATCAGAGATGGGAGAGGCTTTTCATTAAGAATAAAATGCCATCAAAGAACCCAGAGAACACAAAAAGACACCAAAGGAAGATCAGTAACAAAATTTTTAAAAATAGCCACAGAGTACAAAGAAAGTTCCAGAAAAATCTTTGGACTGTGGGGAAATTGGTTCGGAAGCACTATGTTCAAGTCCAAGAGTGGCTGGGGTTCAGAGGTCAGGAAAACAACTGGTTGAAAATTATAATGCTGATTTTAACAAATCGTGTAGTCAATACGTTCTACCACTTGATCTCAAACATGAATTTTAAGTAGACAAAGTCAATAGATGAAATAAGTCTTTCCTAAAATAACCACAACAATAAAGTCTTATTAAGCAATTTCTTGATGGGATTGGAGGGGAGATGGGAGAAAGATTCAGATTAGATGACATCAACCACCCCTGTCTAGTCCCTAAGATGCTGAGAGCTACCTGGTTCCTGCCTCTGGGTCTCCAATTTTGTGCAGCATCCAGTTACTACTAGTGGTCTTTCAGTTATTACTAATTACTAAAGCCATATTGAGTTAAATTTAGGTTTATCCCTTGAAAATTATGCACAGTGACATGAAAAATAAAATAGTGGAAATAGAAGATTTAAGAGAGAATGTGATCACTATACATTTCTTGATCTTGAGCATAGCCTAGGAGACTAAAGGATAGATTAATTAAAGGATTAAGCCAAACATGAATTTTAATATTCAAAGACATTTATAAGTAAAACACCCTAAGGTATATTTATGGAACCACTTTAATTAGTCAGTATTCAAAACAGCATTACACACATGAGTCAAGTTTTCAACATATTTTAAATATGCATCTCTTCTAAATGAGAGGGAGTTGAGGTATAGCAAACCAAGCACAGAACCAGGAATCAGAAGCTCAGGCCTTGAGTCCTGGCTATGCCAGTTACAAACTCCAAAAGCAAATCATGCAACTTTTTGCAAATGAAAAATTCTAATGGGTTGCTACAAAGATTAAACAATAATGGGCATGAATGTGCTTTGTAAAACAAAAAGTAAAGAAGGGAGAAAAACTGTTTTTATTCAATTAACAGCCCTATCACTAATGCCTACGTATATGCTTAAGGAGATACATTTTAAATTACTGATAATAATGCAAAGCCCAAGAATTCTGGGTTCTTTTTTGGACTACTATCCTTGACATTTGCATTAGTAAATAGAAATGATATGATTAGCAAATATATCCAAGAATTGCCTGTCATAGCAATTTCTCATGGCTTACGTTAACATCGTCCATATAAATTCAAGAGGAACTAAATCAGAGTAGTTAGTTTAGGCTGTGGCATCAGACAGATCTGCACTCAAATCCTGTACCTATTACTTCCTAGGTGCATAACTGCAGAATCCAGTCATCCTTAGACTTGGTTTTTTGCTACTAAAGTGAAGATAGTCACAGCATCAGTATCACAGGTTTTAGAGATTTAAGAGATGGCATCACTTAATGTACTTAGCAGAATGCCTGGCATACCATATACAGCACTCATAAAAGTCAGCTATGATAACTTCTAAAATGTTGCTTCCGAGCAGATAGAGATCTTTGTTTTCCATTTATTGGTCATTCTCATCCTTGAAGAGGTATGCAGTCCCCTTTGGATGTAGTGATACAGTAGCTCACTTATTTAATAGCCAGAAGGGAATTCTGACATCTACTGAACAACCACTATGAGCCAAGCACCATGACAGTCACTACAGATACAAAGATAAAGTAGATGTTGTCTCTAGCTTCAAATATTTCTCAAAGATTTAAGATTCTTGTGGGCAGATATCTGATAACTCTGCCTACCAAGGTATCTTCAGAGATTAAGTGCCTTAAATAGTGAATTCACTTGGTAAATGTCTGTGGAATGAACAGTCTTAGCAGTTTTTCCACCATATATATAAATATCTAGATCCCAGTGTAGAAGCTACTTTTAGTTATTTTTTATATAGAAACGAAGAAAAAGTGTAAAGAAAATTTTTTTTTGAGTCAGAGCCTCACTCTGTCTACCAGGCTGGAGTGCAGTGGCACGTTCACGGCCACCCCAGCACTGACCTGCTGGGCTCAGGTGATCCTTCTACCTCAGCCTTCCAAGTAGCTGGAACTACAGGTGTGCGCTACTATGCCCTGCTAATTTTTGATTTATTGTAGAGATGAAGTCTTGCCAAGTTTCCCAGGCTGTTCTCAAACCCATGGGCTCAGGCAATCCCTGCACCTCGGCTTCCAATCTCTGCATCTTGGCCTTTCCAAACTGGGATTACAGGCTTGAGCACACTCAGGTGAAAAAAAATTTTTTTAGTACAAATATAACTGGAATTGGGCTTGAATCCTAGGCTTCTTGAGACAATGTTAATGATTTTCTTACAAAATAAACACAATGATATTTGATACTTTGAAAAAAATTCAAGAAATGCATAACACATTCATAGCAAAGAATTCACCAAGTAAGTGAAAACAGAAAGGAAATCTGAAGTCATTTTCTTATGGCACATAATAACACTTTGCACTCTTTAATTTACATGATCATAAAATTTCCTTTTACAGTTTTAAAATATTGCTCACCTGGTCTTCTTCTCCTCCACCTTCCTCATCATATTTTAAAATATTATCTCTGACATCATCTTCTGGATCAATTAAAAGTTGCTTGGCTTGGCGTTCTTTATCCCGGCGTTTCATCCACACCACAAACATCAGAACGAGGACTAGGTAGCAAAGAGTAAAAATACTCAATATTGTCATGTTTAAAACCTGACCTATCTAATCATAGTATTCAGCACTAATAATGTATACTTATATGGGTCAAGCGCTTGTAATGCATGTTTCTCGCTGTTATCTATGCCTGGCCTCACAATAAGAGAGGGGACAAAGCAGGCCCAAGCACTGGGTCTAGAGTGTGAAGGACTGGCTTTCAGTCCCTGGTTTCCTCCAAACTCACTGGGCGAATGTCCTTGTCCTCAGTTTTACCATCCACAATGGGGAAAATTTGATCTTCACTTTGGGTTGCTAGAAGGTAGATGCGCTTAATAGAGTGCTTTGTAAATTCTAAAGACACAAAACACCAGCAAGTTACATTGTCATTTGCTGTTTTATTCAGGTTGGTCAGTCATCATTAGATTCCCAAGTTCTCAGAAAATGGCACTTCTCCAGGGGGACAAGGCTTGCTTAGATAGCTTGGGTGGTAAATTGGAACTGGATTCTGAGGGGTTTTTTTGGTTTGTTTTTTTAATTTCCAGAGGCCAGTGTTTTTCTGTCTCACTATTCTGTGTTTCTTTCCACATCAAACTGCATGCTTCAACTAAGAAGGCTAGGGGAATTAGTTTGAGCACTGAAATAACATTAGGCTTTCTCGTGCTTTACACTTTGTGCCAGGTCTAGAACTATAAAATTCCCAGAGAGTTGATGTTAAAATCAGCACCAATTCATTTTCCTTTAAAATGCCATAGCCACTTCTTCATGGCCATAATCCATCACACCTAAGTCTTTCTTGATAAGATTGGCATCTCTGGCACATTTCAGTTGAAATAGAAACATATCCCCAAGTGCACATCTAGTAACAAATTCTGTCTGAAATCTAAGAGTATCAGTTTACATCCTGAAGCAAAAGATTTAATGACTCCTATTGGAGCACATTTTTATTATTGGCCATAAAAGTAAATATTCTCCTTTTAAAGCCAGATAACATGATCTCATTTGCCATTGTTCCAGGGCTAAATCTAGCAAGTGGATTATTAGTATAGCATGCAGGTTTCAAATTATAGCCAAAGTAGTCTCCACACAGGAAGTAAAAAATGCTCAGACTTCTATAGTAATTGCTTAGAATAAAGGGACAGAAATCTAAATTACCAGAACACTTGTAAATGGAGAAAACATAAAAGAAATGGCCAACATTTTCAAGGAAGTGATTGGTGCATAGCATGAACGCACGATAAACTAAGTCCTGCTGCTATTCCACAATAAAACACAGGGCCCAGACAATTTATTCTTTTAACCTGCATGCTTAGAAGTGGTTCCTAAAGTACTTTCCAGTGGTTAATTTTTTGCATTTCATTGAACCAAAGATCGCAAAATACCTTAAAAAGGAGCAATTCCTTAATCTACACTTACTCTAAAGACAGACAATTTATTGAGCTGTGTAATCATTTCTATTATCAAATGTGCTGTATGTGAAGAACAATCTCTCGCTATTTTACTCAGTCCTTCAGAAACAAATACCTTGATCCTCGCTTGACTGGAGCAGGTTGCTGACTGAGCTTTATATGAAGGAAAGTGAAGGAAAGCAATATACCTATTTTCCTAAATCATCAAGTACGTTCCATAAATTCATACTCAAATCATAAGATGAGTGCTCAAACTTGAGACTGTTTAACATTTTTCTGTGAAAGTTTGCTACAGCTCCCCAAGCAATCAGCACCAGAAAAGGGTAAGAGGGCATGAAAGAAGCATGCTGACAAGGCTTGTTGTAAACCTGTAAGTACTTGAAACACTGCTCTGGGTTTTGTTTTGTTTTTTCTTTTCATTCTAAAATGGACTTGGCTGTCCCGTATGTGATTGGCAAGGAAATGCTCCAAGGTCAAAGAGAGTTGTTCGATGACTTTGTCACGCAATAGCAACAAGTGACTCTGCCGAACATCCTAGAAGCAGAAGGAACTGAAATCTAGAAGCAGAAGGAACTGAAATCTAGAAAACAATGGCAGTACTCACTGAGCAGGATGATGATGCACAGCAGGATGGCAATGATGGCACCTGTGCCAAGCCCTGCACCCACAATCCTATCCACATCCGTGCAGTCCCCATTGGAGTCACACTGGCAAACCTTTACACGCAGGATGGAAATATTTGACTTGGGAGGATTACCCGAATCTGTGATGATGATGGGAACCTCATAGATACCAGCTTCAAGAAATTTTATCTTTAGGTTAAGTTGAGCAAAATCACCTACATGAAAAAGGAAAAAAATTGATAGTTATGGGATAAAACAAAAAACAAAAAACGTAGCATTCTCCAGAATATACTTACCATGTAACAGTACGCATGCAGCAGGTTACAACGATGCCACATTGTGAAGATTTTTTTGGCTTTAAGGGCTTTTAATATCTTATTTAAACTTTAACTAGCTTTTAAAATATGTTTAATGAGAAGATTATGAAGCACACAAAAATTAACATTTCATACCAGGCCTCAAAACCTCTCAACTGCACATATATTCAAATAATTAACCTGTTCTTACCATTAAGCCGAGTGATGGTCCAATTTCTCTTAATAGACAATGGAGATAAAGGAAGATCAAAAGCAAATGGTCCAGCGTTTGGATCAATGTCATAATCAAGTGCTGTAATGTTAATTGAATTGGGTTCTGGAGTTTCACACGTCTCTGCCTCTTGAGGTAACACTTGAGGGGCGTTGTCATTAATATCAAGTAAATAGATCTGCAGAGTTCCTGTTCCACTCATAGGAGGAATTCCTTAAAAGGGAGAAAAATCGCAAACTGATGCTGAACAATTCTCTCCAATGAGTCTCAATTATGGTGAAATTCTCAAAGCTTCTAGCCTTCTTGCCCTTATCACTGGGTAACCTTGAGAAAATCTAGTTGCCACAGTATCTGGGCAGACTGTTTCCAGAATAAAGCCACTTCTTGTTTCTCTCCTAGGATGACCCTGAGACGCCAGTGCTGCTCGGCAGGAGCTGATCATGGGGGCAAAGAATGTCCCTGCAGTGGGATCCCACGCCTTCCTGCCCTTGTCCCCATTGTTCAGGGCCTGTGCAGACCACGCTCCTCCTGGTTCTGTGGGGAATGTCAGAGGACTCCTGATCTGGCAGATCCTACTTTTTTAATGGAGAACCAAGATGTGTGCATGAAAGAACACAAGATTGCTTTTAAAAGCTCAAATGCAGCTATGACTTATTGAAACAGTCTACAGACAAGGGACATAGAACCACAGACCTTATTTCAGGAAGAAACACCATGGAGAAGAGAAATGATAAATGATAGTTATTGATCAACCAACTACCTGCTGTGTTAGGTTGCTCCATGTAACTTATTTCATTGTAATCCCATGAAGCAGTTTTAAACAGATGAAGAACCAAAGTCTCTGTAAACTGCTCATGGCCACACACATATCTTACAAATGGTGAAGTTGTTACCAGAGATTGGTCGGTCTGACCTCAAACCCATTCTCATTCTCATATAAAAATGTGGTGTCTACTACTTTATGTGATAATTGAGCCAAAGTGATTTGGCTTCTGTTATAAATATTCATACACATACAATAAATTATATATATAAATATTTTATAAATAATTCTGTGTACTGAAGTCCAGGGATTTAAATAACCTGCTCAAGGTCATGCAACTATGAAGGTGCAAACACACACACACACACACACACACACTCACACAATCCTGAGGAGGGTGCTCTACCAATCTCTATGAGGAATACCATGGTTATGAGTGCAGGGAGAGTTAAAGTGGAGTGATATAGTGGTTGTTACAATATTCCAATACCACCACGACCACATGATACTCAATAGTTTGAGGGACTTTCACATTTATTATCACATTTAGTATTATTAGACTCTTACAACAACTTCATAGACTAGGTAAGCAGCAGAACAATGTACCAATAATGAAACCAATGAACATATAGTATCTCAGAGTTTGCACAATCTTTAAGGAGCACAACCAGAGCTCCAAATCCAGCCTTGTGATTTAAAGTCAAGTGCATTTGCAAAACATCACACCTACATAGATTTAATGGCTCACTTCTCTGTCACATCAAACACCCTTTCAATTAGAAAATAATACACCTTGTTGAATGAGAAATATGGTTGTAATGCACAACCAACATATATACATATAATGTTATGGCTCTTTAAATCTCAACATAATGGTTTAAGATGTATTCCTTTAAGTTCCATTGTAAAAGAAAGTTACTGCTTATGTATGGTGAAAAAGCACAAAACAGATATGAATACTGTGCTTTGATGTATGATGACAGAGGCTATTCCTACAAAGTTCCAACTCCAAACACCTGAACGGGAGATCTCATATCAGAAAGAATATTGCTTTGGTCCCATCACTACACTGATTTACTACAGATAGTAATATCATTAAATCTTATTATACAGGATTCAGAAAGGTTCATTGAAACTGTTCTTACCAAAAGCATTAATAAGTAATATTTTTTAAACTGCACATCTTGATCACCAAATTGAAGCCTACTATTTTTATTAAATGTAAACATCTCTGGTCTGATACTAAAGATATTTTAAAACATCATTGTGATTCAGTTTTGAAACTCTTAATACATAATAGAAATATTCATATGAGTGGTTAGTCTGTACCAGGCACTGCTTCAACAATTTGTATGCATGTAGAAGCCGATATATCTTCCTTAAAACTTTATGAGTTAGGTACTGATCACATTATCTCTATTTAACAAAAAAATGGAAACAGATAAATTTAAAACCTCATGCCAGTCTTACAGTTAGAGGGAGGAAAAGCTGGAGTCTACACCTAGGGGGTCCTGTGGAGCTCCAGAGTTTGCATTTTTAAACACAAGTCTACTGAGCACTAACAAAGCAAAATAAGCCCATTACTAGGTATACTTAAGTCCCTTTTATCTTACACATCTGAAAAAAGTGTTTGTCTATTAATCTCAGCCAATTAGCACCCAGCAGAGATTGGGGAGGGGGCGGGAGAGGACGCCAAAGTATATGTTCCAAAATCTGCTTCCTGAGATTCACTACTCACTTACCTCAATTTATGCACAAAATTAAGTTTTCTAGTCCACAGTGGACACAGGAAGAGAACTATAAAGAGAAAGACTGCTAGAGACACACATACTAATGGCAGCTAACAGAATGACTAGAAGAAATATAGAAAGACCAACTCAAAAAATACGATGTCTGGGGCCACTGAGGATATAAGGCATCTATGTGTGGCAAGGCAGTAAGACAATGAAAGTTTGTAATCACAGTGCCAGGCTACCGTGGAAGGTGTACGAACATTGAAAACATTCATGACAGAAGACAGGCAAGAATTCCATAGAATGCCTGTTGAGAATGAAAAATAAAGAGTGGGACCTTAGAGTAATAAAATAATTTTCTAGACTGTTGGATTTTGTAGGAAATCTCAATTCCTGTGTATACAGGAGGCTCTACTCTCTCCAACCAATATATAGGTTAACATAGTGAAAATATTAATTACGTACCATTGTCAGAAGCAAGAAAAGTAGCATTATATATATTGTTTTTCACATTTGGTGATTCTCTGTCCAGAACAGCAATTGTAGTTATTTGCCCATTCACAGGATCTATTTTTAGCCAATTGGCAGGATCAGATAATTTTGTGTATCTACAAAAGGAAAGTGTAGTGCAGATTTAATATTTTGATATGAAACTTAAAAACAAAGCATATTTTACAGTTTTAATTCCATTTGTAACCAGTTCATTAACTTTTGAATTTTATGTAGGTGATGCTTGGAAATAGGGCTTTTACATGGAGAAGTGTTTCTGTGGCAGTGATTATGGGAAGCACACAAAGGCTGTGTTCAGTCAGGCATGTTGGAAACCTTCTATGGGTGTCTGGGGTCAAGACTAGGAGCACAGTCTCCCTACTGTGGGCTAAGGAGGATTGAACAGATATCTTGTCCACTTCAACGGGTATTAACAGTGTAGATAAAATAGATCAAATATACCTTCTAAATAAGCAGCAGCCCTAATGAATAGGACTTAAGAGAAATTGTCATAGAAGTTGAATTTTATATCAAGAACACTCTACAACATTTTACAAATTTATCGTGACAGAGATGAAGTCACACAGGAGATACCATCATAATTCCATTACTATTTGGATTTTCCACACTGGGCCAGGGTTCTTTCAAAGGAAGTCCCACCATCTTGAGTCTGTATCAGCAGCTTTATCAACTTTTTTGAATTTGGGATGGGGTGAACTTTTCAAGCTTAGATAACAAATCTAGAGATGGAAAAAATATGTTTTGAGGGTAAAAAATGTAGGATTTCAATATATCTATTAATTGACTATTTAACTATCTTGATTTCCACATTTAGAGAAACGGAAATCATATGCAGTTATCTGTTAGTAGTTCTGTAAGAAGTTAAATAAAATATAAGCTAACTTTTAAAAGGATAATCACCAGCTATGGATCAGAGTTGTGTGGGGGTGTGCTCAGCCAGCCATCTACTTCCTCATCAGGAAGGATAAATTAGATTTTGCTGAGGTTGGAAATCTTTACAGAAATGTTTTATAAGTTCAATAACTACTGTACAAGTTAGTGATGAAAATAATTAGCTCTTAGATCTTGATTTGGCATGAGCTTTCTTTTTCTTCATGATAAGTGGAGGAGAGAGAAATGTTATAAGCTTCTAAAGGTTTCCCATTTATTCACCATACAACCTTTTGGTGATATTTGGTATAAAGTTACATTTTTTTTTTAAAGGAAAGGTGGAAGAAACAAAAAGGTAGAGGTATTGTTTTCTTCAAATAATATATGAGTATATTTCCTATCTAATACACTTCCTATCTAGCACAGTCATTGATTTAAAGGAGAAATTTCATCCAAGAATTTTAAGTTACCTTGCAATTAGTATTTTTGGCTCCAATAAAATTTCTTACTCAAATAGTAAACTAAATAAATTTTATGCACAGCATGAAACATAATGTAGACGACAAAGACACCATAAATAGTGTTTGATACCTAATATTTTGCTGCATATATCGATCTGGGTCCTGAGCAGTGAATGTTGTCAACATAGTACCAGCATGAAGGCCTTCTTCTTGGCGAATAATCTTAGGATTTGGGGAAAAATAAGGGTTTTCATTCACATCAATAACTGTAACAGACACAGTTGCAGTTGACTGAGGTGGGTGCTGAATTCCCTTGGCTAATGGCACTTGATTTTCTGCAGCAACAGTAAGGACAAATAATCTATTCGTTTCAAAGTCGATTGGCTGAAAAAAAAACCAAAAACAAAAACAAAAAGAAAGCCATATTTTTGTGGGAAATAAGAATATTTGCATTCTTCAGTTCATTCCTCTATCAACTTCATTTCTAAAACATTTTTTTTCATTCACTGAACCATAAGGTTCCCTTCAACTTTCTGAAAAAGAAGCATTAGCATGACCAATGATTGAAATATTTATCCCAATTTGGGTACCTTAAAGATTTATGTGTACAAAATAATGCATATGACTATTGCCCAGATCCATTTATTTAGGTACATCTAGAAACTTGAATATTTTTAAAAACAGCATTGTTGACCAAAAATACTAAATAATGCCAGATCAAGTGAGAACATAATGGCGTAAATTAATATTCAAACAAAAAGATCATTCCTTATCTAGGAAAATTTTTACCAATCTGTAATGAATTGAAGAAAATAAAACCAAAAAATTGAAGTTTTTAATAAAGTTACACTTATTTGATTTTAAAGTGCATTCCATAATTTGAATTTGGAGTACACAGTTTGTAGTAAAAACATGTACACACACACACACATCCTTTAAAAACAGTATTATTTTTAGGTGGACGATATTTTTTCTTTTTCCTCTTAGCATATTAATACTCTACTGTCATCTAAATCAATTCTGGGTATTTTATTGATCTGTAAAAATCCCCAATCAAAGAACAACACTTTAGACAAATGCGATGTACAAATGACCCTTTATGTAAATATTAACTTCCAAAGTTTACTGATTCCTGTTGTCAATAGAAATGTTACCAAGAGTTAAGTGACTAGATTGGGTGTTTACTTTTAATTTTCCTTGATCACATTACTAGTGGAGGTGCAAAGCATTACTTGCATTAATAATAGGGAAGAACAACAAAAAAAGAGCACTTGAGAGCTTGAGAATGATCAAGAAGTGATGCTCACAAGAAAGCCAAAACTCACCCATTTCTTACCCTAGACCGCCTTAAATCTTAAAAACATTGTTTGGGATTTTTTTTCCCCTAAAATCTCCAGTTCAACATTCCTTTCTCAAGTATTTTAAACCAGACAGGAAAGAAACCAGAAAGTATTAATAAGACTGTAATATTAGCCACATGAAACACCAGTGTTCCCCAATGGAACATTTGTTTATGCTAAATGGTAAATGTGCAGTTCTCAGTCCTTTAATGTTTATAAAGTTCACTGATCTCTCACAGCAACACTAACTTGGGTACTGTTATGAGCCCAGTTTTTGCATGAAGAACTTGAGATTTGTGGAGGTTAAATAGCTGGCCACGATCACATAGGTATCAAGAGCCAAACTGGGAATCTAACACCGACAGCTGGGCTGTGGGGCTGGGCTCTTGAATGAGCTACATTCCTTCAGAAAGTTTCCATCCCCTTCTTATTCTACTCACACATAAACATAATTCTTGGCAACTGGCGCCTTAATGCACCTTTCTCTGTGAGGCAAACATCTGGGTTCACTTTTAAATCGAGGGTGTTTGGGTGAAAGTCAAAGAAGTAAATCTCCTCACTGGATGCTTAAAAGGTAAGGATTCCCTTTAAAGCACTTATACACTGTAGCTATGCAGTTATTACACTTGAAGAATAAGTATCCTCTTTGCTCCCAGTGTGCATTTGTTTTATTTGTTTCTTTTTTGACAATTAATGACCAAAAGAACCAATTCCTTAAAGTCCAGAAAATTTTATTTAAAAAGTCATGTAAATGCAAAACCTTTGAAAAATATAAGCCCTCTTCTTGCCTGCTCATTCCATTTCACTTCTGTGATATTTTCTGGTTAGTTCGCTACCTGCCAATACTCTAATAGCTGTAGACATGAGGATGGCAGGTGTGATCCATCACTCTTAAAAGCTATCAATGGTGATCAAAACTTCAGAATGTGATATATCACCAATATACCAATTAAATTGACAGTTAACATCGTTGAGGCCAGTCCTGTCTTCAGATTGAGAAAACTGTCCAAACTGATTTATAAACAATCATATGCCAGTGATAATCGAGAGTACCCATGTGGATCTCAGCCTCCACATAAATGAAAACAGTAACATAAAACCTCCCCAATATATATATATAAATTCCACATCTAGAATTGTTGGAAAGAAAAAAGTCCTAAGATCCAATGGCACATTTATGGGGAGACAGGGACATACACTGGTCATTGCTGAGTAGCTGTCAGGGAGAGCAACAGCCCGAGGGACACTTACTTTGACTACAGTGACTAAGCCGTCATTGCTGTTTGGGTCAGTCTGAATGGCAAAGTGTCCTGCAGGGTCTCCACCACTGATTCTGTATATGGCATTCCAGGCTGGCGTGTGGGGCTGATCCTTATCGGTGACAGTCAGATTCGCTACTATGACATCTACCCTGTTCTCAGGGACTTCGCCATAAAACTGTAAGAAAAACAAATCTCAGTTAGAGGAGCCACATAGACCACTGGAGGATAATGTGTCTCGATGATCACACCGCCCAATGTTACTGCTCCATTAAATCTATACTATCTATTATGCAGGTACTCATAGCATTTATGTTGACTTTGAAAATATCATAACATTTTTTGGTAGTCCATTTTTTTCCTCAAAGTAGACTGCAGTTTCATTAATACTAAAATTAGCACCCATTTGTGAATATCTAGGATTTAATTAATGTGGGGCCAGGGAAAAAGATTTGTCTGTAGGAAATAATATTCCAGATACAGATAATTACATGCTGACAAGTAGCATAAATCAGTCAAGTAGTTCATGCACCTAAAAATATTTATAAGTATTTTGTTATAACAGTAAAAAGTCTTTTTAGGACATTTTTCCAGGTAGCATATTTTAACAACTTTCACTGTGGACTTGGAGACTGTGAGAAAACAAATTACTTGGATGCCTTATTTAAAGCCCTGGTGACAGAAACGTCTGAGTCAGTAGCCATTCTACTATTAGGTGAAATGAGTTTCACTTCTATTTAACACATTTATTATTCATGACAAAACTTCTCAGTAAGGGACCACAGACCCAAAGTCGTGTGAGTGACAGGTTGTGCTTACCGTCATGGCAGTAAACTCTGGAGGATTGTCATTGACATCTGTCACCGTGATGACGGCCGTGGCTGTGTTGGAAAGGCCATATGTGGGATTTCCTTCCATGTCTGTCGCTTGAATTATTAACGTATACTGTTGCACTTTCTAAAAAGGCATAAAGACAACAACTTAAATGAAACTAATTCCTGAAGAAGACATAACAGTTGTTCTGTAAATGACTCTTTACTACACACAGAGAACACAGCATCATTCATTCTGATTAACATGACTTAAAATTTCCCAAGTGGAGTTTACTTTAACTTATGAAGCGCAGGTCTGTTCCTTGTCTGGAGAGATTTAACTGTGTATATCCACCTCTCCTGGCAGAAAGGAACGCACTGCAGATGTGTGAAATTCACAGTTAAGCTGAAACCTCCATCTGGTTTCAACCTTTTCCCTTTCTTCACTTCAGGAGATTGTGATCAAGCACTCAAATCATTTGCTTCCTATTTACTTTCTCAAATGTTAATTTCTATCCACTTTAGAATACTAACAATGAAGAATCTCAAGAAAAGGAGAAGAAAACATATGTAATTCACAAAGTATGTAGGCTTTCATTTGATATATTCTTATATATATTCTTTCTATTTTAACAAGGTAGACAATATATTCTTCCAACTCCTACTTGTATATCCTATTCAAAATTATATAGAAGAGATATATGGTATTCTTAAACAAAGTCAAATACTAATTAAAGAGTATATATATATCTTTAGTCCTGGAACACAGTAGGTATTTAGTAATTGCATATTCAATATATTCCTAACTGGGTGTAACACTCATTGCATCTACTGCTTTGAGCACAGACCTCTAATAGATACAGATAAGGATACATTTACATGTAGATGATTATCAGAGGCATCGGATAGTTTCAAATTCCAGGTTGACTGTTTTAAAAGAGAGTCAAATTAAGCTATATTGTATCTGAGAGAAAATGTTGAGATAGTCTGAGAAGTCAGACACTTGCTGACAAAGTTTTATATTAAGAAAATCTAACTAAAAACAGTATCTAAAACCTCTGAAATCTCTGTGGCAATTGGCATAGATAAAAAATATAGGCCATTTTCATAAATGTTAAAACATTATGAACAACAAAATTCACTTCACACAAAAAAGAACTGTCACTGCAGAGTGCAGTTTTCCCTGATTCTAAATATAGCTATCATTATGAATGGCCATTCTTAAGGGATTTCTGGAGCTTGGGTAGAACAGACACAAATTGTAGCTTTTGATTTAGATGTCAGAGGGAGGGGCACAGAAATGAAAGGAGTAGGAGGGAAAGCCACACCTCCCACATTAGATTTTAAGTCTCTGTCCACCCAAATGCCAATCTCTAGCAATTCTGTATGTTAGTTATTTTTTTTCCTTCCTAAAAGAGAAAATGCCACACTTTTTTGAATTAAAAAAATCCACAAAGAAATAATTTTGGTGGCATCACTTCAATTTTTCTCATCCCATAAAATCTCACTATAATGCTAACATAGGCTACAATATTTCTCAGTGGTTTTCTTTCCTAGTTAAGAGTGTCCCTTTGGCTTGATGCTCTTATCATTAGTGAGAGAATTTTGCAGGCCATTCAGTTCATCCTCCCAGAGGAAAACCAAGAAAATAAAAATTTGTTATGGCTTTTGAAATGCCATTTTTGTTACTTGTTATTTGCAGAAACAGATAAATATTCTCAAAAAATGGAAAAAAATTGAGTTTATTTTTTTAGGAGGATAAAAAGCTCACACGCTCACATAGATATTATATGTAGATATAGTTCTTTCCTAATGTCTATTCTACAAAAATCTCTAAGATCATATAATACATATTATTTTTTACTGAGCTGCAATATTAGGATCAGGCTAATAACTGAGATTTCCTATTGCTTCAAGTTAGTCATGAAATTTTTAAATCACAAAAGAACATTTGTTATTTCTAAAATATGATATCTCTTCCAGTAAAAGAGTCTACTTCAGAAATAATATAATCTCCACTTTCAAATGCCTGATTGTAAAACGTTCTTACATTTAGTAAGAAAGCCTTGACAGTCTATATTTTCAGACACGTGAACTATTTAGGACTTCTTGCCTAATTTCATCATGGGGTATCTGGTCTGAATGACTGACATTTAGAGTCTATATGAATTTGACTTCCCATTCTCATAGTCCGTCACTTGATCAAGGGGATTCTGCTTGAAAGTTCCTCTTCTTATGCTGTTTTAGATGGGATAAAATCTCAACTCTCTACTTGCTATCAATCCTTTCCTCTCTGTGACTCATCTATTTTAACAAAGTTATCCTCTTCCACTTATTCCACACCTGGAACTTTTTTGTACTCATCTTCAAATGCCCTGCCATGACCCTATGCCATTGCATTTGGGATTTCCCTCTGGCTCTCAACTGATGTGATTCTGTCCCATGAGGAGCCATTTTTGGTTGTCACAACTAGGGAGTGCTACTGACATCTAATGAGTAGAGGCCAGAGATACCATTGACCATCCTATGATGCACAAGACAAGTCCCTACAACAAAGAATTATCTAGCCCAAAGAGTCAGTAGTGTTGTGGCTGGGAAACCCTTGCCTAGAACACCCTTCCTTTTATTCTGAGGCTTGCAGACATGCAACTTCAGTCACCTCAGAGATGACTTCTGAAAGTCTTAGACATAGTGGTTTTCAGCCTCAGAACTGAGCCCTCATGACACACCTCTGTCACTGTTTATAGTTTTTACGGCTGTTATTGGTCATTTGTCTTTGCTCCCACTGTGCACGTGCATTTGCATGCACACACGCACACACACACCCACACACCTGTCCCCAAAGCCCTTGCTTTATTCATGTTTGTGTCTCCAGTCTACAGCATAAGGCCTGACTCAGAGTAAGAAAGTAATAAATGCTTTTGACTTTCTGGCTGGATGAATAAATGGATGAGAGATCTTGGGCCTTGTATTGCCTTATAAAAATCATCTCAGGTTAGGAAAAACATTCTTATTTTCATGGGTAGCTATAATTTACTTATTATAAATCAAAATTTATATATTAAAACACATATTGGGAGCACATACTAGCTCACTATTTCTCAAACCACAGTGATTCATACACAATCTTCCCAATTCTGCCATATCCTCATATTTCTATACCATGAGTCATTTCCTATTTATCTTGACATAAACTTGCCTTTTTAAAGCATAAATTAATTTATGGTAAAAGTACCATAAGTGGAAAACTAGTATCACTTGTCATAAATATACTGTGAAAAATAAACACAATGCAATTCTTGGAATCTGGCAGCCTCTAGCTGATGGAGTAACATCTAAAATACTGTGCTCTCTTGCTGTCCTAGCGGCTTCTCTGCAAGTACCAGTTAAAATCTCTATACATGTAGAACACGCTTTTGAAACACTGAACTAGACTGATACCAGTAAGTGAGGAGGTGAGAACATCCAGTCATTCATTTGACAAATATTTACTGATGTTGACTAGATGCAGGGCAATGTACTATTTACTTGGATAAAATAGTGAACAAAGCCAGAATGACCTTGTCTTTGTTAAATGATAGTGACAGAGCAGAATAGACCAAAGACCGAATGTTCCAATGCCACAGTAGAAAGGGTAGGAAGAAGTTACACAAGGAGACTTTACCAGGGGCACCCCAACTAGTCCTCGAAGCCTGGATGGAGGAATGAATACAAGAGGTGTTTTAGGGGTAAACACAGAAGAAGTTGATGACTAAACAACTCGGGATAGATGGATAGCAGTGTACAGTAAAGGCCGTTAGACCTACAACCTTGGGAGACCGGGGAGAAGGTACCAGTCACATCAAATAGGAAATTCATCATTAATCAGTTTTAGGAGAAGAGGACAGATTTACTTTTGGATAGACTAGGCTAGGGGATGGAGAGTTGAGTAATAATGTCACCAGAACTTAGGAGGAAAGTAAAAGTTTGTGACCCTGCTAGCATATTTAACTGCTAAGCCTCAGGTCTTTTATCTGTAAAATGGGTCTTGTATCTACCTTGTAAACTGTTAGTCTAAAGTTTTTTATTTTTATTTTTTTTATGCTTCCTTTGTGTTGACACTAAGGCCTTTGAAAATAAATTTTAAAAGAGAAGCAATAATTTTTATTGAGATTGAGGCAGGCACAGTGATCAGCACTATACATCATCTCATTTAGTCCTCACAATGATTCTATAAGGCAGGTGGAGTTTTTAATCCCCAGTAAGGACACTGAGGCTCAGGAAGGTAGGAAAGTTTGCCATGGTTACACGGCCGAAAGTGGCAGAGACAAGACCTGAATCCAGGTCTCTCTGAGTCGAAAATCTGTATCATTAACCTGTGTAAAAATCATCTTCCGCTATGCAAGTGCCCTCCAAGAAAGTCAGTAGGCCATGCCATTGCAGCATGTGCACTTCTTGAGGTGGGGAGGCAGGCAGAAAGCCAGATTCCCCATGGATGAGGAAGGAGTAACTGCTGAGCGGTAAGTAGGGGTTGCCCTTTGGAGGGTTCTGGTGTTGTTAATCTGAAGAACAAAGTCTAATAATTTGAATATTTCTTCAGGGCTCATGTTCAGGGTAAAAAGATGAGGAACATCTGCCCCCTAGACATTGAGAATAGAAATCTACATATAATCCATATGTAACATAGTTTTTAAATACAAGAGCAGTAGTCAAGATACTACCGTGGGTTCCCAGATAAAAGGAGTTAAGAACTGGCTCTCAGAGGGTGAGGGTTACTTAGCCTGCTATATACAGATGGGGTAGGAATATTGGGGGCAGAGAAAGTAGGAACAGAAGAACAGAAAACTTCAAATCTGTATAAGGAATTGTGGTTCTGAGAGCAGTTGGGCATCATTTGTTTGTCCGTGGAGGGCAAGGAATTCTGGGAGGTTGGGCTAAAGGCAGCTTTGGGGCCCAAGTCACAGAGGGTGTGGAATGCCCTAGCAGATAACTCTGACTTCGTCCTAGAGGTGTGGAGAGCCATTTTACCACAGGGAGTCTCAGCACATTTGTAGATTATGAAGGAACCTTAGAGAAGGGAAGACTAGAGACACCACCCAAAACAGGAGAACACTCCTTCAGGATGGAACAAGGAGTTGAGGACCTGACCCAGACAAAAGGATTATTAGGCTTGGGAAACAGGAAATATAATCTTTCTTCTGTGAAGAGAAGAAAAGGTGGTAAAAGTCAATCAGGAGATGTTGCTGTTGCCATTTATAATGGCAATGGGAAAAATGATAGGCACTGAACTGAATGCTTCATGCATCATGGCACCAGGTGGGGTAACCCTTGCAATCATCCCATTTAGAGACATGGGAACTGAGGTTTCAGGTAAATGCACTGAAGGCCTAGTAGCCCATAACAGATAGAACCAGAATTCAGAACTGCAGAAGCAGGGTGAGTCATCAGCAGTCCTGTATATGTAGAGCAAGAGGTGAACGTGAAAAGGCTGGGAAAGAGAAGAAAAGGCCAAGAAGAGCTACCAACACTACCACCACGTAATGTCACAAGAAGTTAGAGATAAACACGGAAGACTAGTGATATGGTAGATACGGTTTTTTGGTTTGAAATACTTGGAGAATTGATCATTTTAAACTTGTGGATTCAAGAAAAATAAAAAGCTGAATCTCAGTAAGCATTTCAATGATCAGGATTTCAATCACTTAAAGGTGTCATATACCCAGAGAGAACAACAACTAAAATTACTTTTGACAGAAAGAAAACTGTGAACTCTAATAGAAATAAAAGAATTTCAAGCCTGCAGAAGGCCTGTAAAAGTCAAAGTAATTTATCCCCGGCTTCAGGAAAAATTACCATGAGCCCTCTGAGATAGATACATTTTTTTCTATGTTAAATGACTTTTAGAAAAGGAAGGTTTTTCCATAATTTTCCTTACTAACTCATTGTTGTGCTTAATAATTTCACTGTCAAGAAGCTATTTCTCATACTGTATCTAACCCATGATTCTATAGTTTCAAATCTGTTTCTGAATTAGTTTCATCAAGGGGTAGTGAATAGCTTTTCTGTCTACAGAAAGATAAACTTAACAATGCTTATGGTCTCACTTCAGGCTTTCATCGTCTACACTAAATACAGTCTCTTTGATTTTTGAACATGGTTCATCTGTTTTAGTAAAAACTATCTTTAATTTGCCCTGCCTCTTTCTTGCCATAAAATAGCCAATCTAAATGTGATAGGAATATAACTGTAAAAAACCAGGATGAAGTCTCATTTTTGTATCTCACAATGACAGTGTGAATGAAAGAGAAATATTAGGATTGGGAAATGAGCTAAATCTACTCGGTATGTGAGCAACCTGGCACTCAAGAGAGAATACTAAAAATTACCTGGTAGTCTCAAATAAATTATGGCATTCATGCTGAGCTTATTGGCATATAAAAATAGTATTTCATACGATAATGAACAGGTGAAAAGACATACATGTTCTAAATATTACTGAACTAAAAGTACTGCTGCAAAAACTAAATGCATTTCAATAATCTCCAATGCAAAACATTCCTAGGAAAAGAGTCATTGATGCCTGGAAGTTAATAGGTATGGTGCGATGGGCATTCATCTAACTCCTAAGTAAGGCTCTCAGGCTCTCAGCTCAGAATAAAATAATCTTGATTGGCTCATATTACCTTATTGTAGCGCTTCTAGCACTATCTTGTGTATATAATTAATTGCAATAGTAATGTTTTCTTCAATTCAATTCAAGTGAATGCTACTAGGGCAAATAAAGCGTCAAAACACCAACTCTTAAAATCCTTGTCAATAATAGTTTATTGCAGTAGATATAATGTTTCCTTTTGGCATACATAACCTTAAGTCTCACTGCAGCAAAAGCTGGCTCAGCTAGAAATCTGCAAAGCACAAATCTCTATGAGTTGGCACTTTGATAATTCACTCAAACAATGATTACAGACGGTCAAAATAACGACCTTGAGAATCTGTAAGGAAATGGTCAGGACAGAATAGAAAAAGGACATACAAGTCTCATTAGGACTAAAGGTTTCAGGAAAGAATATAAGCAGGGCTTGAATCTGAACCCGAAGAACCAGGAGGTCCAAAGTCAAGAAACAGGTGCCAGGCATTCCTGGCAGAAGGGATCACGTGAATAAAAACACAGAGGGACACAGGAGCATGGTGGGTCGAGGCCTGTCACTCTGAGAGGACCCACCTGGAATTAACCAAAGTACTTTGTTTCTCTCAGACTGCAATACTACTTAGTATTTCAAAGCCTTTACCATTTTATGCCTTTTCATCAAAATATTATGCTAGAAATATATTTCCCTGTATTTCTAACTTTAAATGTTTGTCAGTAGAATTCGTGCAGTTACTACTATTCAAATCTGTTAAGTAAATTAATCTTAGAGTTAAGGGGCTCGGCTCTAATATTGAGGATAATCTACCATGGACTATATCAGGCTATCCACAACAGGGATACAAAAAACCCAATCACATACATGTTATTTGCAGCCTTTTAATAATACAAGAGCTAAAAATGACCCTAAGTGTATGCATGAATTATTTGGCTGTGATTTTTAATTTAATTCCTTATGAAAACCTCTGACTATGAAGGAAAATGAGGAAATGTCAAGAATTTTAAAAATTAGATACTGACCAGTGAATATTAGCTCAGCTTAGTCAATTATCAACTGAAATATTACATGGGCTAGTAATGATTTATCCAGTATGCATACATCATTTAACCAATTTGAAGTTCTGTAGAAAATGGTACAAGTCTCTTAATGAAAAATATTAGTAGTTGAATAATATTGTGCATATATTATTATCTGGAGATAAAGTGCATGTGACATATGTGATACTGTGCACCTTAAGTTAAAAAAGCAAATGCAAATACAGTTTTTGGTTGACTTACTTCTCGATCAAGTCCAGCTGCCACTGTTATAATGTCACCAGTCTCGTTGTTGATTGTAAACATGTTGGGTGAAGGGGTGCTTGGAGCCTGAGACAGGATTCTGTACCTCAGCATCCCATTGAGGGCATTTGGATCATCAGCATCAATAGCAGTTACGGTCATCACGTATGTCCCTAGACAGTGTACATGGAGAATGAATGGTTACCCTCCATTTTGGAGTCCCCAGAAGGATATCATATTCACCGTTTTGGTATGTCTTACTTTCACGTTTTCAAAACAACCATTTTTAATCATTTAGACACGATTAAAAATATGGATAAGCATGGTACCCATTTCAAAAGATACAAAACATAGTCCAGATCCTTGAAAGGAAAATTATACAATGTACATATTTATAAAAACTTAATTTGTCCATAACATAGAAGACAAATTCACTCCATGATACTAAATGATTCAGACCTTAATTTATATAAAATGCAAATAATGGGTAAGATAGCATTAGAAATGTATTTTATGGTCGTTGATTCCTTCCCTCTGTCATATTTTACTTCGTTATGCAGCAACATCCAAAATGACATGCTGAGTGCAATTCTCCCAATGCTGGAGTCACATTCTGAATGTGGGCTGTGTGCATAACGAGGCATATTCCATTTCCTCAGGTCATGAGGAAGCATTTCATGCATTACTGTTTTGGTACATTGAATAGAGATTTGGCATTGTGGTTCATTATTTTCTTGGAGATTAAAAGAACATTGTAACCAACTTAGGGTCTTCAATTTATTAGATATTTTGGAAAAGAAATCTACACAGCCTTAGAATCAAATTAGTTCAAACTAGCTAGAAAAATGGTAATTTAGAAGCAGAGTGAGAAGTAGTTACTATTTAGCATGGTTTGCTCTGTGTTCTTTTAAGAACTGAATGACACAATTTTCTGTCCATAGCCTATCTTTTTCCTGAGGATCCTAAACTCAGTTCTACTTTAAAGCCTATTTACATTGTCTGTTCTGTCTACATGGTACACTCTGAGTTCAGAATTAGTATGACCATCCCGTGGTCATATTTAATCTCTTTTCAGAACTTGTCCCTTGACATAATTCACCCTTTTTAATGACGTACTATCCCTACATCCTCCCCCACCCCCAAACCTTCACTGTATATTTGCTTGTTTTATTTCTCTTTCATACTAGAATTTAAGCTCCAACAGGGCAGGAACTAGCTTGTCACCACTGTACACACAGTGTCAGAACAGGGCCTAGCACACACAGCACATGCTTTGTAAACATTTGCTGAAGGAACGAACACATTGTTAGAACAAAAAAAGTATGTTTCAGAACCTTAACCGAAATACTGATCACAATGCAGTCTAACTCATGACTCATTACATTACCAAATCTTGCCTACAAGTACGTTTTCAAATTTAGAGGAATCACAGGACATGTACTCAAGAAATGTCTATACTTCTATCCATTGCCAAGAGTCTTTTATTATGGATGACTTATGGAATGTGGAAATTCATGGTGAAATGCATAATAAATGCAGCTTTAATGCTTTTAACAATTTTTGTGAAACAGTATTTTGGTAAAGCTTGAGACTATGGAGAAAATAAGAAAATAATGACCAATAAAAAAAAACAAACAAACTTCTGCAGCCCAAAAAGCCCATTTGTTTATCGTTGGAATGTCTGTATAAGGATAGTGCTTTAGTAAGAATGTGTTTAATTTTATTAACATTTTAAAATGTATTTTAAAATACTAAAGAAAACTGCTCTGAAAATGTGACTTAGAAGGAGTCAGATGGTTGAACTTCCAGCTTAGCCCTTCTGGCTCCACCACCCCACCCATGTCTTTTCTGAGGATGCAGAAAAGTATAGTGGGACCAATAAAAAGTACACATTTAAGGCACAGTTGGTTATATCTATAAACTGGCTTTTGCATGAGGGAGTGACGTAAACTGGTATAGATGACAAAGTTAGGCAGCACTATTTTAAGTATTGAGACTTTTAAAATTACAAGTCAAAAACAATATAGCTAATCAATCTCTCTAAATACCAAATCATCTCAGGAAAGTTGGCCAAACACTTACTTTTACCACTTTTATACCTACTGACTGTCCTGTCCATTAGTTTTTCAGATTAAATAGGCCTTTGTGGCCTGGCCATTCTACAGCGATGTTTTCAGTTCAAGAAACTAAAATCTTACCCAATCAACATTTCACCATGATGAGTGACTTTGGGCAAGTGCTGTTTCTTGGTCAAGGCACTTTCCAGTATGAGTGCTGAAGAGAGGGCTGCAGGGGACATGAGGGCCACCCTGCAGAGGGCAGCCAGCACAGCTATCACCATGCTCCTTCCCTGCTTTTGGTTTTACTTCATTGCCCGGTCTGAGGAACACCAAGTATCTTTAAGGCTTTCCAATTGTGTTTAGTAGTTGCCATGTCTCATATGGTTAAATCTGTACTTCGTAAACAGAAAGCCTCTCGTCTTCTGGGGCTCATTTTCAAGCTGTACTGACTGTATCAACTAAAGCAGAATGAAATGTTCCTACAGATTCTATAGGATAGAATCAAATCCTGTAGTGCATTTGTTTTCAAAGGTGGGAAAAATCATTATGGGACGTAGGAAAGATATTTTTCTATTTTTCTCTTCAGCCAATTTTTCCCCAAGTTAACTTCTTTTCCACTAAAGCATTATGAATGAGAAAATGGCACAAAAAGGCTTGTGTGGTTTCTCCTCTTCTCGCTTGTAGTGTAACAAAGTCGGTTACACTACACTGCCTCAAGTCATCTCCACAGTATCGTCTTTAGACTTACTTACCAGGTTTTGAACCCTCGGGAACAGTCCCATTCCACACCTGGTGTAAGAACTCAGGTCTGTTATCATTCATATCAATAACATTGATGACAATATCAATGGGGTTCTCCACTTGATTTCCATTAATATCTACAGCATGTGCCCTCAACTGCAAAAGTAATTAGAAAACAAAACTGTTGAACAGATTTGTGTCTGTGAGAAGATAAAATATATCATCACAATGGCACTAAAATAACAAGAATAAACTAAAAAACATAATCTGTTCTTCCCATCAAAATTTTAGTTAGTCTGAGTCCATATACTTAGAGAAGATACACCATTTACTGTGTGCTAGGCATTGTGCTCAGAGCACAATAGGTTTTCATTCTTTAATCTACATACAAAAGAGTGGAGCAGAAATTCTCAGCATTTGAAGATGAGAAAATTTATCTTCAGAAAGGCTAGGAAACTTATGAAGGTCACTGCTCTCTGCTGACAAGACTCACATCCCAAATCAGTTTTGTCCAGCTCCAAAATCCTTTTGCTAAACCAGTGGAGATAACAAAGTTGGGTAATTAAAACTGTGGGACTAGCACAAGGTAGTCATCGAGATGAAGGAGGCAAAGTCATCTAGAAAGAAATAAGTGAACATAGGAAATTTTGACACTGGGCTTTTCTTTTTTCCTAATTGGAAAAGTAACTCATAAACATTAAAAATAAAGTATGTAAGATAGTTATTGGCTGGGCTCCGTGGCTCAGGCTGTAATCTCAGTACTTTGGGAGGCCAAGGCGAGTGGATTGCCTGAGCCCGTGGTTTCGAGACCAGCCCGGGCAACTTGGCGAGACCTCGTCTGCACAATTAATCAAAAATTAGCTGGGAGTGCACACCTGTAGTTCCGGCTACTTGGAAAGTTGAGGTGGAAGGATAGCCGGAGCTACCCAGGTCGATGCTGGGGTGGCCATGAGTGTGCTACTGCACTCCACCTGGGTGACAGAGTAAGACTCCAACTCAAAAAAAGAAAAAAGAAGAAAAAGATAGCTGTTCCTTTATCCATCCCCAGGTCTGTTTTTTAGGTATTCTTCTAGAAATTTAATCTTATTTTTCTTTTAAAAAATAATCACTCAGCTACACTTGGCAGAATATCTTCAAAATCATTTCATCCAGCACACTGAGGTTCATTTCATTCTTTTCAATGGCTGTGTAATGTTCCACTGAATTGTTTCTTTTTAACTGGAATGCTTTTCTTGTTAAGTCTGCTGCTGGCTGTTGGTTTCTGTTGGCTTTCTCTATCAAATTAAAAGAAGCATCAACATATCTTTTTTTATTTAGAGATTATTAAACACATGAAACAGCATACATTTTAATACTGCCTCTTAACACCTATAAAGATTATCCTTTTTTATTGACTTATTTAATATAGTATATTATATTAATAGATTCTTAATACTGAACCTTAATTATACTTATAATTATAGAAAATACTGAATCTTAATATTGAATCATAATACTTTCAATTCTACAATTAATTCTATTTTGTTATAGGTATTACTCTTTTAATGTGCAAGTAGCAAGCATTTAGAGAACAATTATTTACCCCCAAATTCACTTAAATATACTTACTTCCTGAGGTTTGACCACAAGAATTCAAATAGTATGAAATAAAATAGAAAAAGATTCTAAGTGTTTGGGGATTGATATTATTTGTATTCTTAAATAAATTAGGTACTAGTCTAAGTAGAGACTGGTCTATTGTATGCTATCTTTACCAAGTTTCTCTATTAATGATAGGTTGTCCTTATGAAAGGTTTGAAAATTTTACTTTTCTATGTTTTAGAACAATATAAAAAGCATTAGAATAAATGATTCCTTTAAAGGTTTTAAAAGAATGTGATGATGAAGCAATCAAAGTCTTTGGAAGGAAAGAGCCTTGACTAATACTCAGTGCTTAAAATAGTTTAAAATTCTCATATGCTTATATGTATATATATCTGCTTAGATCTAAGGAAGACTATTGAATTTTTTTTTTTTTTTTTTAGTTGGAATCTCACTCTGTTGCATCGATCTGCTGGGCTAAGGCAATCCTTCCGCCTCAGCCTTCCAAGTAGCCAGAACTATAGGTGTGCGCTACCACGCCCAGCCAATTTTTGATTAATTGTAGAGACAAGGTCTCGCCAAGTTGCCCAGGCTGGTCTTGAACCCAGGCTCAGGCAATCCACTTTCCTTGGCCTCCCAAAGTGCTGGGATTACAGGCTGAGCCACCGAGCCCAGCCTATAGAAATTTTAAAAGGTTAATAATTTTAAAAGTTGGTACAAGTGCAAGAATCCAACAGACATATCAGCGGGCAAAATAAGAATCTCAAAACAATCACACACAAGCATGGGATAAGAGTTTTAATGACTATTTGTCGATGATGAATTTAATTCAATACTTGCTGCTGGGACAACTGGCTAGTCATTAAGGAAAAACAAAGTGGGTCTTTGTCTCTCCTTTTATTATAACTCCACAGAGGTTAAAAATTTAAGCGCAAAAAAGTAAATAGAACAGATAAAATTAGGGAGACTGGCATCTTGGGGTAGGGAAGGCCTTTGTCAGCGTGTCTGAAAAGCCAGAATGTATGACAAAATTTTAAAAAGTGAATTTTATAGTACGAACTTCTACTATGGCAAATTTATACACAGTGTTTAGAAACAAACAACAAAAAGTGAATACACCATTCACTAACATGCCTAATAGATAAAAAGGTTCTTAATAATAGTAAGAGAAAAAGACAAACAGCCCCAAAGAAAATACAATGTAAGACAAGAATAGGGAGGAATACTATGCATCCACTAACCATGTTGTGACCTCTACATACTTTACAAGCAACATTTTGGACACTATCCACATGTTTGTTCTTATAAGTTCTAAGCCACAGATCTGAAGGCAATTTCATTTTCCTTTTTGTTCTTTTTTGGGCACTACGTATTTTTTTTTAAATTAAGAGCCTTCATCAATTCTATAAAAACAATAAAATTACTCAAATAACCCAAAAGGCTGCAAAGGCACTTCCGAAAACTCTCAGTATCAAGGTTTTTTGACTGATATGAGACAATGGTGAACTCTGCAGACATTCAGAATATCAATACATAGAATTATCAGTTGGTTGGAATCTTACATGAAATCGGGCTATCAGCTCGCGATCCAGAGGCTTTGTCACTGACAGCTGACCTGAGATGGGGTTGATAATGAAGATACCAGTTGGAGGCTGGTCAGCTCCTGGCCCAGTTACGCTGTACCGCAGTGAAAGGTTTTTATCTCTATCGGACCTGATCTGAGGATCAAAAAAATAATCACATTAAACGCAAGACTGAATGAGCTCATCATCAGAGACTGGGCACATCACACTTCATGCCCTTTTTCAGTTACAAACTTATACCATCTCCTCTCAGAAAACCACAGTAACTCTCGGTGCCTGTTTTTCCTCTTTGCTTCTTGGTGACAGGCTTCAAAAGAGATATCATCTATCACCAGAAAGACTGCGGGCAACATTAACATCTAAAAGAACACTGACCAGGAGCATGAAAAGTGTCAAAATATCGGTGTGCAGTTTTAAAACAATCACATTCTATCCTGGGAGTTTCTAGGTAATACGATTTAACATAGTAACAGGTGTCCAACTTAATGAAAATAAGCATTGTTTACCTTTTTTGTACCAGTTATGACAAGAAATAATTGTCTGACCATAGTGTAAATGTCCTCAAATGGAACTCTAATTATTATAGTTGAGACTGGATGTCAGATTTCTGTACGTGCATTATTTATCCATTGCAACCAAAACTTTCTATACCATTTTAAGGTGGCACCTAACACCAAAATTCTTCATTAATAATAAAGCAAACAAGAAAGAATTTAAAAATATATTTTTATACGCTCAAACATTATACTCACTATAAGCTCACTGCCTTCTCCAAATACAACTACTCTCAGGAAAATTTAGTCCATGTATGAGCAGTCACAGGAGGAACAGGCTATGGAAGGGGAAAAAGGGAGGCAGGCAGAGAGAAAGGGCCAATTGAACAATGCTGGTTGGAGGTAATAATAAGAGATCTTCATGTATTAGCTACTTATACTTAATCCACAAATAAAATATAGGGTTTTTTTTAAGCTAAGGTAAAATTTCTTTTTTCTCTCCCATACTCTGTTAAGGTAGAAAGATAGAAAGCACATTTAGGGGTCATGTTCATCCATAAATTGAATATAACACACATTAAAACAGAATATAAAACATTAAACAAGCAGCTTTTTTTTTTTTAAAGCAGCTTTTAGTAAGTATGTGTTGGAATGCTAAAATAATCACATACAGAAACATTTACATTTAAATAGATGAGAATACAACAATTTTGTCTTACTAGCCTTTGGTGATAAACAACAGGTTGTTAATTTTACGAAACATGCAAAAATATCTGTAATTTTTTTTTTTCCTGTATCTGGTGGTATGCATCTGGAGTACTGAAACAACTTACTACTCAGATTTGAAAGCTATGGTTTTGCACTGCTCTAGAGATTCTGTTAATGGTATCAAAGGTCATTTTTTTTTCTTTAAAAAACTCTCAAATGCACTTGGTGCTGGCATTTTTAGCAACGATTGCCCTTTATTTTTACTTTGGCCCAGAAGCTATCTGTAGAGGGCAAAGATCATCACAGAGAGCCCAGCTTTCAGACAGGGAAGCTTAGGGTCTGAGTGTGTGTGTGCGTGTGCGTGTGTGTGTGTGCGTGTGCGTGTGTGTGTGTGTGTGTGTGTGTGTGAGAGAGAGAGAGAGAGAGAGAGAGAGAGAGAGACAGAGAGACAGAGAGAAAGAGAGAGATGGGGGGGAATGGTATGGATGGGAATGTGTGTTGGTGTTAACGCTTATGTCTTCACAAACTGAATAAGCTTTATAATCCATAGTGTCCAAGACATACAGAGAGTTCTACCCAAGCTCTACCCATAAGTGACACAGGAGATAACAAAGAAAAACGAGAATCAAAAACATTTGAGTAGATACATGTCATAAACAAAAAAACAAAACCAGAAATATTTAAAACATACATTTTCCAAGTGCCACTGAAACAGGTAAAATTGTGCCACCCTACCCTGACAAGCTCTTGAGGAAAAGGTCCTCTGGAGTTTTCTGGTAAGTTGATGGGAGGGATGACCCAATCTCTCTTCTGCCTTTGTAGGTAGCCATTGTGCTTAGTGACTTGCCTTGGGAACACTATTTCTTCAATTTCCGGTATCTCCTTTGTGTAAAAAATACAGCAGACATTTCTGAGTACTAGGGAAAATATCTCTGAAAGTACATCAATACTAATGAATAACTGAAGGCATAGGAATCACACTTTACTATGAACAAAAAATAAGTCTGGAGGCCTTTCCTTGTTCCCCTGCTAAAATAACAGAAAGCACTATAAAATTTTGGGGTTATACTGTGGGGAAACTGAATTCTAAACAACTTATTATATGGCTCAGTTGTGTAAACTATTTGTAGTTTCTATAAACCTTCCTAGATAGTAGTTAATATTGAGCAAAATTTAATAGTATCCTTTTATATATTCCTCATTAGTTTAAACCACAGTTCAGGTAATGTGCTACTGTACATTAAATTTAGATCTTGATGTGCTAAAATATAATTTGAATTCTAAGAGAAGTTTAATACATACTGCTAAGGAATGTCTCAAATATTTATGACCCTATTAAATCCCACAGAATTAATGCTGTAATTATTCTAAACCTATGTCAACCATGATGGATGCTGTAGATGACCCACTTTGCACATTAGGTATTAATCTCTGCTGGATGTCAACATTTTCTTCTGTTTCTCCCTTTATCTGTAGACATTTTAGCCATTATCCTGTGCTGCTTCAGTGCAAATATCCAAGCTAGTTTGCTGGAACATAGCGAATCAACAAAACAAAAACATCTTTTCACTCCATTAGTTACCAGTTTCTCACTTCACATTTCCCAAATGACATGATGCCCCCTTAACAGTTAATAGATTATCAAATTAAATTTCACATAATGAAACCTCAACACTGGAATAAAATAAAAATGATATATTTTCTTCTTTTATATTCATTCATATTTGATGATGGGTAGGTATATCACATTTACAATACCAGAAATGAATATGTTTCTATCTTTCAATATACAAAATATAATAATCATAGCTCATAAACTTATGGACTTCCAAATACATGAGTGTGTTGTTGCACGTTTTGAATTAACTCAAAACTAGAATAATCAGAAAATATTATCATAACTTAAGTTACTATATTTTATTTAAAATTCTTAAAATAGTGATTTATACAAAATAAGTACTCAATAAATGTTTGTTGAATTGAATGGTACTCTGTTCAAAATGTACTTCATTTATTTGAACTTGGTTCATAGCAGCTTCCACCAGAGGGAGTTTATCATTCCTAAAAGTCATATTGGTAGTATAAATAATTCACACCCCCTACTTTGATTATTAAGAGGCAAGACAAAACCCAACACTCACTGCCAGAAATGCTCTTCTGTTACTACTGTAAATCTGTACTTCTCATCTAATAAATTTGACTGATGACATCTTGCAAAGAATTGTTTATTTTGTGGTTATATTTAACAGCCTGTAAAGCTTCTAAGAAATTTAAACAAACAACTACTTCTAATTTAAATTAAGTTACAAATCTCACAGTATAAACAAACCTTTCAAATACAATTTCTGGCTGCTTAAACTATATTTAGCCTACGTATCTTACAAGATTAAAAACACAACGAAATACTATTTAAAAGAACTGAAGTTGATAAAAATTCAGAGACTGGCCATCCATTAATGTGATGGGAAGCAAAATACATATTTAGTTCAAACTGTATAAATCTGATATTTAAACATTAGCCCCAAAGCCATATTTGGACAATATACCTTCACTGACTCCTCAGTTAAAGTCGGCTTGAGGCTCAATTTTACGGCCACTTGCCACTTCTCCTGAGTCTCTTTGTCTTGGGCGTATATCAGGAACTTGGCATGCTCAGAAGAGAGTGGAAAGCTTCTCACAGCATACACCATGCCATCCTCATCCACCTTAAAGTCTGCTGGCTCGCTGCTTTCATACTGTACTTTTCTTTTTCCATTGCAGTTGCTAAACTTCACTGTAAAAGAGAATACATATACAAGTCAAATTATACTGCAAAGGCAAAAACAACTAATACCTAAGCCTATATCCTGCTTAGGTTAAAGGATAAAATGCAGTAGCATGAAACACAGATGCTTTATTTTTACACAATTAAAGACATTTTTATACTATGTAATGCCAGATGGCAGCTCTGAGTTGTGCCTGTCTCCAGATGCTGTTCTCTTTGGAGAACATCTTCCTGTTCCAAAGTCTCCCTCTTTTCACACTGCCCTGGACACGGAGCCCTTGGGAGTACCTGCTTTCCACCCTGACACCTTTTACTAATATTGTCTCCCACAACCCTACAGACTTCTAATCATTCTTCAGTCCCATGGTCAGAGTTCCTAAAAGTAGTGACTTTTTCTCAGTCTTCATGTAGCAACCTGAGCTCTGTTACCTCAGTTTCTTGGGCTTGTCTGACACTCACTGGAGAGGTACTTTGGGGCAAATGTTCTCAGTTATCTAGCAGTTCCTGCACATTTCCTGGCAAACAATCTTAGCATGTAAGTTTTGAACCAATACTTAAAGAAATAAAGTAATGTATCCATTAACGTTGAATGCCTGCTATGCTCTAGAATTACAAGACCTTATGGTAACCAAAAAACAAATAATTTACAGTTTCTATTCCTCCAGGTATTTATAATAGTTCTATTTTTTTTTTTTTTTTTTTTTTGAGTTGGAGTCTCACTCTGTCGCCCAGACTGGAGTGCAGTGGCCACTCCCGGCCACCGCAGCCTCGACCTGCTGGGCTCTGGCGATCCTTCCGCCTCAGCCTTCCAAGTAGCCGGAATTACAAGCATGCGCTAGCACGCCCGGCTGATTTTTTGATTTATTGTAGAGATGAGGTCTCGCTGCCCAGGTGGGTCTTGAACCCGCGGGCTCAGGCAATCTACTCACCTCAGCCTCCCAAAGGCGCAGGATTACAGGCTGAGCCACCGAGCCCCGCTAATAGTTCTATTTAAGCAGTAATGACTTTATAAAAATCTCCAAATATGTGAAAACAAAAGGGTATCTCAAACCCAATTTTAAATATAGAAAATGTATGCCCTTAAGAGTAGAAGAATAAAAAAGACTGTCTTATTATCTTACAGGCAATGACTTAAAAGTTTTTTTAAAAATTAATGCTTTCTTAAATGCTGTATCATTTAGCTTATAACTCAACTGATAACAAAACACGTTAAACCATATACTTATGGAGAATTAGACATAATCAAGACAAAAAAACAATAAAACCATAATATTCTCTAAGGAAGATTATTTCCTTTGAAGTCCTTAATTGCTCTTTTTGAAGAAACATTTGATGGGACTAGCAAGTAAAGGGAAAAAGTAAATTTTCATTTCTGAATGCTTTTGGTTATGTACTGACCACAATTACACAGGACACTCTTTGGAATGCAATTAATAGGAACAGGTTACAGAACATAATCATACTTGTTCACCTTTTGCATTTCTCAGGGATCTAAGTTTTTACGGACCTTCCCTACCCCTCATATGTGCTGATGACAGTTCTTTTGCTTTCTTCAATACAAATGTACTGAGACGTTCACAAGACCACAGTCAAATAACATATGTTTATTTCCCTTACTAACCATAAATTCCTTGATAGAATAAATCACCTTAACTACTGAATATATTACTTTCTATATAATGCCATATATATCATCCTTCATATTTCAATCATTTCAAAATGAAAATAAAAGTTGCATCTCAAACTAAATTATGTTAAACTAAAATATGTGTCTATGGAGTAGAAGTATCCTCAAACATATTTAATTACCCTATTTTCCATGCCGTGTGATTTAAAGTGAAAAATGAGAAATCTTTTCTATAGAACAATGCCATCTACTGCTTATCTTTTATTAAACACAAAAAAGAAAAGTAAATTGTTTTTTGGATTCCCACTGAGAAATCAAAAGAAGAGATTTTTGCTATCTTTTTGTATAAAAAATAACTTCTTATGTCACAAAAGGAATTCATGATACTTAAAAACATGTCATCTGGATCAGAAAAAAATTAAATACTCTTCCACACACTTTTTTGTTAACTTTTATCACCTCAGTATTAATCCTCACCCATTCACACTGGAATTGTTCCAACTGCCTCCTAGGTGGTCTTCTCTTAGCTCCTGGTCATGCACACCCACTGCTAGACTAGACCTCTGTTGTGATATTCTTCTTTCTGCTTAATATCTGTAATTTTTATATGCCAACAGTTTAATCTAGAATGTTCCCTTAATTCTTGGTTACTTGGTGTCTTCAGTTTTACTTACACTATTTTCTTTCTTTCTTTCTTTTTTTTTTTGAGTTGGAGTCTCACTCTGTCGCCCAGCCTGGAGTGCAGTGTCCGCTCCCGGCCACCGCGGCCTCGACCTGCTGGGCTCCGGCGATCCTTCCGCCTCAGCCTTCCACGTAGCTGGAACTACAGGCGCGCACTACCACGCCCGGCTAATTTTTTGATTTTATTGTAGAGATGAGGTCTCGCCTGCGGACGCAGGCCTCGAACCCGCGGACTCAGGCAATCCACTCACCTGAGCCTCCCAAAGGCGCGGGATTACAGGCTGAGCCACCGAGCCCGGCTACACCATTTTCTAAAACATATTCTGCCCAGACTGATTCGTCAATCACCTGCCATCTCACTGCTACCCACCCCACAGGCTCATCACCCTGTCAGGGACAGTCTTCCACTTTCCATGCCACAGGCCTAAAGCCATGCCAATGTTCCTGGGGTGGGAGTGGGGGAGGAGGTGGGACGGGTGGGGGAGGGAAGAGTCCACTGTGATGCCCTTTACAGGATGCCAGCCTATGCCCTCATTTGAGACTGCTCGGAATTATCAAATTTTCCTTTATATTTCCTGTCCATCGAAACACATCGAAACTTTATTTTCATTACAATCGCTATTCTAATAGATAGTGCTTATATATTAGTATTTTCATGTGACTAGATCGTCTCTCCTTAAGCAGACTTTCATCTTAACCAAACTCATTTTGGTGTCCTGATTTTTTTTTTGTTTCCTGTGACACTTAACAGTATAAATGCTCATTAAATATTCATTAATATCTTACAATTTTTTAGAAAACTAGGAAACAAGATTGGAAACTTAGAGTATGCTACAGCCTACTATAGCAACATTTAGCAACAAAAACACCCAGGGACTTAAGATAATTTGACTTTGTTATTAGGTTGTTGGTAGTTGAAAAAAATGAATTAATGCTTATGGAATACCAGGCATTGAGCAAGACACTTAAGAATAACTTCTACACGTTAACCTTAACGATAACCGCCTGAAATGAAAATTGTTATTTCTGTTCCACAGATAAAGAAACAACTCTGAGAGCCATCTATGTCCATGGCTGTTTGAAATCCTAGCTGTTTTCTCTACGAAAGAATCTAAACTCATGACTTATGTTACTGAAGCCTAAAGCTTTAATAAACAACACAATTAAAGAAATGACAAACAAGTCTGATAAATGCTTGTGGAGAGAATAATGCCAAATGAAGACCTCTGAGAATACCATGGTAAACAGCTTATCAAAAAGTAATTCTTAAATCGTAATATACCCTAAATGTCCTGCAGAGGACAGTAGCTGGGGCCCTCTTCAGGTGTGGGGGAGGGTGTGACGGGCAGATAAAGGATTCATAATCATCAGTTTTTTTAATGATGTGGATACAGGTGACACAGTGAAAGAGGGAAAGAAAGAAGGAGGCCTTGAGAGAAAAAAAAAAAAAGAAAAAATGGGCCATTCTTACAGGACATCCGATGAATAAGAGGTTGACCTCAGAAAGGCTGACACTTTGGAGGAAATTGCATCAAGGTCCATCATTGAAAGTGAATTACTTTTTCTACCATTCTTGCTCCTAACCTATAACCAATATAAACTGGTTTAGCATATCAGTTACTAAATTTTCTTTTTTTTTTTTTTTAAACAAATGCTAATTCTTGTTTGCCCAAGTATTAAAATAAGTAAAATTGTTTGGCATTCAGGTTCAGTGAAATATCGTTGTACTACACAGTTCCCTATGTGCATTCAACCAACTGAGTCAATACCTTAGATAGAAATAAGTGAGTTGCCAACTGAAAAATTTCTCCTCAACAAACTATTAGTCCTGACCTCCTCCTATGGGCATGAAGTAATCCATGGATGGCACCTGTCTCACAGTTATATCATGTTTCATCGATGTTAACCATGTTTTATTATTCTCGATTTAAAAAGTTACTAATTTCGATAGATAACATGTGAAGCCCACTTCTTTTCCACTGATCAACATTTATTGATTGTTGTCTTTGTGCATCTTTGACTCGGGTGCAGCTAAGAATATTTTCTCAAATTTCACAAGATTCACCTTTGCCCTAGAACCAAACACTGAAACTTCTTCAAAAAACACTGTTTCCTGCAGAAACTGAAATGTTCATTCAAACAGTGAAAGGCTGCTATATTGTAGAGTCTTAGTTATACTGCGAGTTTATATTGTAACTTACAAATCATATTTATTTATAGTTTATAGTTTTGCAAAAAGGGTTTCAAGGTTAAAAGTAAAAAATGAGAGAAGGCAGAAACCATTTGAAAGAGAGTAAAAGATATTCAAGGGCCATGGTTTAATTATTAAAATTAGATTTAAAATTGAATGCTGAAGATTAAAATAAGGCAAATGTCACAAACATTTGACTTCTAGAACAAGAAATACATAGTTCACTGGAACAAAGATGATTCTGTTATCAAAACATTTTCCTTATGGATAGTGGCTAAAGAACTCTGAGTAACATAATGAACATGATTCTTCAACTTTTATTTTAAAACATGAAGCAGTTAAACCATTTTTTAGTATATGGGATTTCAAGAAGAGGTGATAAATTTATCTTAAAATACATGCCGAGCAGTGAAGCTATTCTGTATGATACTAAAATGGTGGACACATAACATTATATTCTTGGCAAAATTCAAAGAACTACACAACATAAAGTATGTGTCCTAAACTATGGATTTTAGTTCATAATAATGCATCATTATTGCTTTGTCAATAGTAATAAATGTACACAGAAATGTAAGATGTTAATAACAGGGGAAAGAGGAGGAGGGGGGTAATTAAACTCTAGTTTCTGCTCAATTTTTTTGTAAACTGGTCTGAAGAGTAAAGTTTATTACTTACCAAAAAAATGCTTTCTTACAGGTGATGGTCTAACCTGCTAATTATTAGATATCTGAAAGGAATGTATAGTTGTCTAGTTGTCAATATCTTTCCTCAGTCTCTCTCCTAAACAAGACTTTTCATTGATTTGTCTCAAGTTTAGGTATTAGTAGCAGCTAGATAATATAACTGAATCAATAATTGTATGTAATTTTGCTAAGTATGGAGATACTGAGTTGGTGTTTAATGAAAGTCATGCTATTTTATCAGAGACGTGTAAAAAGTTAAAATTCTATATTTTGAAAATAAAGAATTTGACTCAATCTTTTTAACAGAACAATCTTCCTTACATTAAAACATTAATTTTGTTTGTGCTCAGATAACCCAAAACAGAAAATTTAGAATTTCACAACATAGGAAAAGATAAAATACATTTCCTTTGATAACTGAAATGACAGGCTTAACCAAATTTAAAACAAGCCTACACACAATTAATGATTGTGGCTAAAAACATCACAACATTAAACAAGAAATTTATTATTAGACATATTGTATATTTAACATACATGATATGTAGTTACTATATTGTAGCCTACATTAAACTTTGTTAACATGATTAGTATAAAATCAAACTTCAAGGAAATATTTTTTAAAGTAGTTTTTACACGTAAAGCAATACCTCAAATTAATGTTAACCATAAAACCATAATATCCTTATAAAATATTAACAGGAAACCACACATCTTATATATTCAATGTATTAGCAGTTAATAGCACTACATAAACCATATGAATGAAAATATGCAAAGACTCACATATGGTTTAGAATTTTTGCTCACGTGAAACATCATAGCATATTGAGAAATAATTAAAAGCGAACACTATACAATATTTTTATGACTAACTATGAATTTGACTTTTAATTATTTTTTTCTTCCTACATTAACTGCTATTTTTGAAGGCATATTGGGAAAATAGAAACAGCTTCACAGTGTTAACAGAAATTCCTCTTCCACAGGCACAGCGCAGTATTTACTAACGAACTAGGTATCTACTAATGAGGGTATAGGAGGGAGGTGCCATCTTAGCAGTGAGTTATTTCAGTGTTTTTACATATTATAGATTCCAATGGAGGATGCTTACCAAATGGCAAGTTTCCTCGTAAATTTTATTTCATTTTATTTTATTTATTTATTTATTTTGAGTTGGAGTCTCACTCTGCCACCCAGACTGGAGTGCAGCGGCCGCTCCCGGCCACCGCAGCCTCGACCTGCTGGGCTCTGGCGATCCTTCCGCCTCTGCCTTCCGAGTAGCTGGAACTACAGGGGTGCGCTACCCCGCCGGCTGATTTTTGATTTATTATAGAAATGAGATCCCGCCAAGTTGCCCAGGTGGGTCTCGAACCCGCGGGCTCAGGCAATCCACTCACCTCGGCCTCCCAAAGCGCGGGATTACAGGGTGAGCCACCGAGCCCGGTTTGCTCGTAAATTTTAAACATCTACTTTTATATTCTTTGGTCACTGTAGGCACTTTCTAAGTTTCATTCAGTAACAATTTTTTTCTAGAATAATTTAGTGCAGTGGGATAATTTTAGAGATAGGTTGAGAATGTCTATATAGAGCTTCGTAAAAAGTCATTACATTTTCTTTATGGCATATAATTATGATAAGATAAATGAAATATAGAGTATTAGAGAATATAATAACTGTTCAATATGCATAAAATTTCCAACTAAAATATTTTTTAAATCGTTAGTGATAAATTTGACCTTGCATTCATCAAATACCTCTACTGCTTCAAGTTTTATGACTGAAATATCCAATTCTTGATAATTAACATCAAGAAAACTTTATTCACAAAAACTGGTGGGAGCAAATGACGACACAGTATTTTATCACTTTTTCTCCAAATGATAGAAACTTCTTTCTTGTCATGAGTCATGAGGAATAAATTTATTAAATTTTATGCTCCTTCCATGGACAAATATAATGCTGAAAGTCCATGTGGAAATGCAAATGTCTTTAAATTTTTTTCTCTTAAGTATTTGAATATAATGAATGAAACTTTACTTCAAGCAGTCATAGGTGTTGCTCTAATAGGTTTTTTTTTTTAGATTTTAGACTATAATACCAATTAAATAACACAATTATTTTTATCCTTTTTCCAAAGTTGAATTTTTGCTTCAAATCTATGAACTCTGTACATGCAATCTTTTTTACATGGCCTTTGCAGTTTTCAATTAAGTTCATTCAGGTGCTCTAAAATGTCAGGTAAGTAAGTTATTTTTTTTCCAAGTGAAGAGCTCTCCTTCAACAAATATCCTGTGACAAATTCAAACACAAAAATCCATTTTTCTGTTAGCTAATAAACTCATTAAAAAAGGTGTCTTCTGGATATTTGTCTTGGCAAACATCAGTAAATAGGGCATTCTAATCCCTACCTTTGCATAAAGCTGTAGCCATTTATTTGAATTCATATTTTCCTATCAATTTATGTGGAATAGAGATTTATGAGAAAAGTTTTATGTACAAGAGCTTCTATGTGAGTAAAACTCATCTTAGATTAAACTCTTGATGTTTACACCTTCATATCATCTATAGCCTTTTTATACCTTCCCGCCAATAGGGTCACAGCATCAGAATCAGGTATGAATAGGAATACTTTAAAACATGACACATGAATATTTGAAAGTATTTATTTGCCTCCTTGCATACATAATCTACAGTAGTTTTTTTTGTTTTGTTTTGTTTTTGTTTTTGAGTTGGAGTCTCACTCTGTTGCCCGGACTGGAGTACAGTGGCCGCTCCCGGCCACCGCAGCCTCGGCCTGCTGGGCTCCGGCGATCCTTCCGCCTCAGCCTTCCAAGTAGCTGGAACTACAGGCTTGCACTACCGCCTGGCTAATTTTTTGATTTATTGCAGAGATGAGGTCTCGCCAAGTTGCTCAGATGGGTCTCCAACCCACGGGCTCAGGCAATCCACTCACCTCAGCCTCCCAAAGGCGCGGGATTATAGGCTGAGCCACCGAGCCCGGCTTACAGTAGATTTTTTTTTAATTTCATAATATATGGTTAACTAGCAAACTTATTAATGCCTTTAAGTCATCAATATACAGTAACTTTTTGATTTAATAATCTGATTACTGCCATTACTGCCTGTCCTGGCAGCATTATGCAAAATGGCTCATATGCTATTTTTTCTGTTTCATTTGTTCCCAGTATATCATCGATGATGCTGGCTGGTAAAATAAGAAATTCTGCAAATGTGGGAGGTGTTTTGGCTTAAAGTATTAAATATGAAAACCCTGTAAAAAAAAATAGCTTTTAAAACTTGACCATATAGTGCTATGCTTAATTTTGTAAAGGAACTTTCTTTCTATTTAAAATAACTCAAAACTACTTCCACCTAAGATGATTGTTTTGGGGTAAAGAACCCACAAAAATTTGTCAGGCAAGTAGCAGCACTTGATAACTTTTGCATGTAAATGAAACATTTAGCCTATGTGTGAGAATAGTTATAAGAGAACAGGAATTTCAATTTGAAGAAATCATCATTATATTATCAGATTAGTATCTTAATCATTTGGGAGGTGAATTCTAGTGAAGTCTTTTCAGGTTCCATTCTCAAATTATCTATTATATTGGGAAAATAAACATAAGTAAAACTCAAAGAAACTGAAAGAAAAAAACAGATTGCAGGCCTATTCATCTTCAGAAAATATATTTGTAAATGATATACAGAATATATATATAATATGACGTGAATATAAAAATATAAGTAAAATATATAACTTAAGAACATCTGCACTTTAAAAATTCTTTAAAATAAAGCATACGAAAAGCTTGAAATTAAATATGCAGCAATCTAAATAATTTTAATTTTAATTTAGTAATTGAACACTTAAAAATACAACACATAGCCGGGCTCAGTGGCTCAGCCTGTAATCCCAGCGCTTTGGGAGGCTGAGGTGAGTGGACTGCCTGAGCCCGCGGGTTCAAGACCTACCTGGGCAACTTGGCGAGACCTCATCTCTACAATAAAAATCAAAAAAATCAGCCGAGTGTGGTAGCGCATGCCTGTAGTTCCAGCTTCTCGAAAGACTGAGGTGGAAGGATCGCCAGAGCCCAGTGGGCCAACGCTGGGGTGGCCGTGAGCGTGTCACTGCACTCCAGCCTGGGTGACAGAGTGAGACTCCAACTCAAAATAAATAAATATGTAAACAAACAAACAGAAAGAATAAGTTTTGGTGCTCTCTTACAGAGTAGGGTTACTACAGCAAAAAACAATGTAGTATATATTTCAATATAGATTAAATGTTGTTACCTCAGATATTATTTTAACTATTGTGAACTTTTATCTGTTTTATAATTTAAAAATTTCATATTTTTATAACCACAAAAAGGCCAAAGGCACATGAATTCTAGGGAATAACTATTATACCAATTCGTACCTTAATCAATTGAGGGGTGAATTCTAGTGATTCCTAAGTCATAAGACTTCAATGACCAATATATACTGCAGGGCAATAAATAGCTTCATCAGAAAACTAAAAATTTGGATTTTTGTGTGAAACTTTAAGTTGCAGAGAGAGAGCACATGCTGGTAGGTTCTGTCTAGTCTTCAGTCATGCTTTGTTTGAATAATGCAACATTTTCAACAAAATAATTTCATATTCTTTCTATTCTTCTAACATCCTCTGGAAGGCCAAGTGATAAAACTAAGGAACTAACTTGCTCAGAAGATGAGACTACTAAAGGGCTTGCCAAAATCGTCTCCCACACTGTCGTTTTACTTTGTATTCCCTAACTCTCCTTCTAGTCTATCCACAGGGTAAGGCTATTTAGACTAAAATACAATGGTGGCCTGAATCAGCTGAAAATCTTGGCATTATCTTTTGAAAATAGGAGTGGATTTATTTATTTATTTATTTATTTTTGAGTTGGAGTCTCACTCTGTCGCCCAGACTGGAGTATAGTGGCCGCTCCCGGCCACCGCAGCCTCGACCTGCTGGGCTCCGGTGAACCTTCTGCCTCAGCCGTCTGAGTAGCTGGAATTACAGGCATGTGCTACCACGCCCGGCTGATTAGGAGTGGATTTATTGATGATGGTCATCCTTACTGGAGTTAGGTGGTGTCTCAGTGTGGTTTTAATTTGCATTTCTTTGATGATTAGTGAGGTTGAGCATTTTTTTGATGCTGATTGCGTGTATGCCTTCTTTGGAGAACTGTCTATTCATATCTTTTGCCCACTTTTTAATAAGGCTGTTTGTTTTTTTCCTTTCAGCACGTTTGAATTCTTTGTAGATCAAGGACAAAATTACGGATTTTGCAGCAACTTGGATGGATGAGAATCTATACCATTCAGTGATCTATCACAGAAACAACGAACTGTGTACCACATGTTCTCACTCATAAGTGGACCCTGAACATTTATCATAATAATACTGCAAGAAAGGGATCTGCAGCAGTGGGCCACTGATAGGGAGGGAAGGAGGGTGCATAACATCAATAAAGACACCAGATCTCAAACCAGGCAAAGTGGGGACCAAAGAAAGGCCCACACTTTACCCGTATGATGACCACCTATCTACCTAATCCTGAATTGCACCCCATATCTTTAAAATTTAAGAAAAGAACAAGAAAATAGGAGTGGAGGTGGAGAATGGGTATAATTATAGAGAGCCCTCAAGGGGATCACACCAGAATGTCAGAGGTAGTAAGGATAGGCATGCCAAGTTCTTGTTAGAACATCCACAGCCTGAGATCGCCACCTTGTTGCATCATCTAGAGATCATCTTCCTGCTTGGCAATTATTCTCCTCTCTCAACACAAGAAACTACCTACTAGTAGCCTGGAGGGCAGCGCTGTATAATAGACATGTAATGTGAGCCATTTGTGTTATTTCACCTATTCTAGAAGCCACATTAAAAACGAAAACAAACAAGCAAACAAACAAAAAAACAGCTGAAATGAGTATCAATAGCACACGTTTTTAAAAAGGTGATAAAACTAGCACTGAAGACATTCATGGCCATTCATGGCATTCTGGCTGAGAAATGCCATTCTGTTTTGCAATACTACAGAAATATTAAGCCTTTTGTAGGCATTAGTAATGTTCAGCAGTATCTTAAGCTTTTCTCCCCTTCCTAGACATTCAGAATAATTACACTTCTCATCTCCCTCGACATTAGGCATGGTCACGTGGTCAATAAAATCAGGGGTTGAAGGGACACATATCACTTCCTTGCAGAAGCATTTAAAGGTTGATGCCCTCTTCCCCTGCAGTGGCAATTAGGAAAGAACGTGTCAGATGGAGGCAATACAAGATCAAGCCCACAGGATCAGTGAACCACCCATGGAGAGCTGCCCTGACAATCATCCACACCCACAGTCGACTCTGTATGAATGAGGAATGGATGTTTTTGTGTTAAGCACCGAAAACTGATGGCAGCTGTTAGTGCAGCACACCATAGCCTATCATGTCTGCTAAAGCCTCCACCTGAGTGACCTAAAACACTCTCAAGACAGTAAAGTTAGGATGAAATGTCTATAAAAATAAAATAAATCAGACTCAAACTTATTGTAGGTTAAGTTGATAAAACATCTTTTTAAAATTTTTATGTCTTGATATTTCTCCACCAATAAAATTTTTACTATACTGTTCCAGAAAATGTGATGAAATCTCAGAGAAGCTGTTATTTCATATCTATTCCAGAAAAAGTCGTGTAATATTTAACTAACATCTGTTTATAAGTTGCCACAAATAAAAAGAAGAAATAGCTTGCTAGGATATTCTTCCTTGATATGAAATTGAAAAAAAAAAATCAAAACAGTAGTAGGGATGATATAGAATGATTATGATGCATAACTTTAAAATTTAGGTTTTCAATTGTCCAAAAATGCTATGCATACCATTTTATACACTAAAACTATTGGAAAAGCATTATTGCATTCTCCCTTATATACATTCTAATAACAAAAAAAATTTTAAGCTATTCTTCACTTCATTGATATTCTTCCTTCAGGCATCTCTATGCCATGAAATTCAGTGAAAACTCTTTCTTTTGACAGAATAACAGCTAAAAATATATAAAATTATCAGTGCTCAGGCAGAATTACTATCTTTTCTGTAGAATGTACCCATTAACAGATGACACTGAAATACCACCACCTCTAATTCAATTCCCCTCTCAGAGTACAGGTGGTGGGGAAGAAACCTCCCTTTCCCAACTATATGTTTACTAGTCTCTGAAATTTGATGTAATTTATTGAGCTCCATATTTCAGGCTACCCATGTCAACAAAGAAGGAAACGCAATTCCTAATTTGTATAACAATTTTTTGCTAATTTTTAAAGAAAAAAATGAGTTTCAACATAAATTTTACTGAAAACAGTAATTCTTCTTAATTGGAGTTTTCTAACACAGTGCTATATGAAGAAAATAAATAAATAAATAAACCTAAGCCTGTGTCTCAATTATCTTCCATAAGGTGGCTTCAAAATGTGCCACAGAGACCAATAAAAGTGAATGTGTCCCCAGAGTATTTAATTTGTTAAGATACGGGCAGACCAAGGAACAAAAGGATGGATGCTATATGTTTTATGAAACTTGAATAAAAGAAAGGGTACAGAGAACATAATGTTCATTAAGCAAATTAGCTCCACTGATATCATGTGATATCACTCTAACTGAAGTTTAAGTTCATTGAGCTATTAAATAATTAAATCCAAAATCAGCCGGGCTTGGTGGCTCAGCCTGTAATCCTACACCTTTGGGAGGCTGAGGTGAGTGGATTGCTTGAGCCCGTGGGTTCGAGACCTGTCTGGGCAGCGAGACCTCATCTCTACAATAAAAATCACAAAATCAGCTGGGCGTGGTAGCGCATGCCTGTAATTCCGGCTACTTGGAAGGCTGAGGCAAAAGGATCGCCGGAACCCAGCAGGTCGAGGCTGCACTGGCCCAGAGCGGCCACTGCACTCCAGTCCGGATGACAGAGTGTGACTCCAACTCAAAAAAAAAAAAAAAAAAAATTCCAAAATCATTTACTGACAGTAAAGTTATAAAACAAACAAATGGCTAAACACTTAAAATAATTTAAGAAGTGTTTATTCCTTGAATCAAAAGATCATGGTCAAGCATAAAGGAATAGCAGTGTACATAAGACAGCTTATAAAATGTATCATAATACATAACTCATTGTTTAAATGCTGAATTCCCAATTTTTTTTGCCAATCCACCAAAAAGATATATCAGCTCACTAACTACTGGAAAGAAATCTGTTAATAGCAAAGTTGGACTGTTCATAAAAAACCAACTCTAAAACTTTAACAAAAATAATACCCAAACTTCATTTTTCTAAAGGTTGCCTACATTTTCTCAATGTTAGCAACATGATGTGTATTAATATTTAATATATGCAGAATTCCATAATATTTTCAACAATGTTACTATTTCTTTCACAAAGACAATGAAGATATTCAAAGTAATTACATAAAACCACTAAGCTGCCAATAGAATTTAAGTACTAAAAGCAACGAACAAATTCTAATATAAATTCATTAATATATTATCATTTGGGAAAGATCATCATAGAACCTGGATGAAAAATCATGTGCTCCCAGTCCATTTATTTGTGATTGTCTGAGTTCATTACTTGCCAATTAAAAAAAATTATTGTTCAATCTCTAGAAAGTCTCTCTAGTAGTAGAAGGTATTTTTCCAACAATCTAAAGGGACAGTAGTTTTCAGACTCAGTTCAACTCAATCTGGTCTTAACACACATAGTCACAAGAAAAACAAGGGAAAATAATCTATGACACATAAGAAGAAATGGATTCCACTTTTAATGCATTAACATAATACTAGTAGTAAGAGGCTATTTAAATATTGTATGATGTTATGTATATGTATTAATGTGTAAGTTGAGTAATATTCAAATTTTTAAATGCCAGTTACTTACATTTAAAAATCATATTTTATGTTTACTAAGTTTTTATTAGTATCCAGAACTGCAGTCATGTCAACATGCCATAATTAGGCTTTAAAAACAAAGAACAATAACAACAAAATTCTCTTCAAAATTGTTCTTCCTCTTTGTTACAGCCTGAAATGAACATCTACCTCTGTGAACACACCGACTCAGCAAATTGAATAGCTGCTGCTTCAACTGACAATAATAAGCCTTATCCTCGTTAATGGGCTGACATTTCCTCTTGGAAAAATGATTGCACTTCTCTTTCACCATTCTCATTAATTATACCAAAGTGAATGGGGTTGATTGCCATACACAGTAACAGGATGGTCATCTCAGGTATGCTCCAGCACCACATCATGTGATTTATCTGGAAAACATCTTAGGTGCATGATGGCTCTAGGATTCTGCTTAGGAGAAGTAATTCCACCCACAACCCTCCCCAAATAAAACTAAGCACTCTTATTTCAGCTGCTAGGTGCACTTATGAAGGATCAAAGTTATCTGTAAGTTTTCCAGAGATAAAGATTTTTTACTTTTAATTCTCCCTGTGTAAATACACAAACATGTATTAAAGGATTTTTCATTACATTAACTAAGATCATGTCAAGGCAAGTATCCTGTGTACATATTATTTGCTTCCCATTTACCATTTCCCAATCTGTATGTATTAGCTACAGTAAATCGAGTTAGGCTACAACAATATCCTTATCCTGTCCTGATAAGTAGATGCAATAGCAGACTAGTCTGAATTATATCCTTTTGCCTAAAAGCCCAAGCAATATTAATGTTTCAGGATAACACATTAAAAATCCTATTTTTTAAAAGCTAACTTATAGTAGACATTTGACTTCCATAAGCATAAAAGTGAAGGAAAACAACAGATGTGAATAATTGGAACAGTGACGGAAAAAACACTCCTAAACAGGAATGATGAAAGCTCTATTAAATGTCAGTTTTTTCCTTAAAAAATGACATTTTTTAAAAAGTAGGGATATAAAACCATATAGAAACTTGAAGTATGGAGACTTCTGAATAGCATGGCATGGCACAATGGTTCCACATTTTTGAAGAACCACCTTATTCCAAATACACAATAATAATAAAATGTAAAGAGCTAAAAAAAAAAAAAAAAAAAAGCAAAAACCTAGCCAGGCTTAAAAACAAGATAAACATCTTTGTGGACCATAAATTACCTAGTATAAAATGCTGCTTGGAAAGCACGGGGTGGGGGTGGGAAGAGAAGTTCAGCCTTTGCAGGGCAATGGGTTGTGAAGGTGACAGGAGGTTAGGTTCAACAACTAGGATGCCACTTGCCTTCAACGAATGGGGATGGTACTGGGGATGAGGCTGGGCTTGTGCAAGGGCAGAATTAAAGAGAGAGGAAAACAAAAATCTCATTCTTAGCCTTAAATTCACAAATCATTTCACACATTAAAAAACATTTCTAATGCTAAAGAAAGCCAACAAAATCAACAATCAAGACCCAATACACTCCAGGTGAAATTAATTCCATGAAGTACTCTTCTGGTTTCCCCCATCCCACTGGTCACTCCTTCTCTCTCTACTGTAGTTCCTTATGATTCAGCCCACAACCTTTTCCACATTCTCACCCTAGGTAATTTCCACCAGTCCTAAGATTTTGAAAACCACTTGGACTAAGATGAATTTTGTATATGTATGTCTAAACCTTGACCATTCCCCTGGGATCTAGACTCCTACATACAACTGCCTGTTTGACATCTCCATTTGGATATCTAATACGCAAACTGAACAGATGCCAAAGTCAACTGTTGACTCACCATCTTCCTCCTGTACAACCAACTCTTTGGTAGCCAGTTTAACCCTCCAGTCAAATGTTCAGACTATAAGTCTAGAAGTAGAGCTTGACTTCTGTCTTATTCTAAATGTAATCTATTTGCAAGACCTAGCAGCTCTGCTTTCAAAATATATCTCCAGTAGAGCCAATTCTCATCACCTCCACTGCTACTATCTTATTGTCAGTCATTAACTGGTGTTAAGTCACTATCTGTGATTGATCTCCCACTTCCATTTGTCACAACATCTACAATGGCCTTTTAAAAACAAAAACTGAAAAAAAAAAAAGAATAAAAAAACCAAAAACCAAACACTGGCTCATGCTCAAAAAGTTGCTATTCCACACAAAACAAAATCCTTAAGAAAGTCCTTGACCCTACAACCTCATCCATTTTTCCCCTCCCCTGGCCCTCTGGGTCTCCACATCATGGAAGCTTTCTTGTAATTCCTCCAACAAACTAAATTGGGTCTTGCTTCAGGTCCTTGTCTGTATATTTGAAATATTACACAGAGGATGAGCGGGGAGAGACAAGAATAGTAGAGAAAGTGAGACAACTTGGAAAATGAGACAGGAGATGAAATCCAGTTTAAAAAAAAGATCATTAGGCTCATTTTTTTTCTTTTGTTGGCTTTTATCATTAAAGTTATCTCTCTTTTAATTTGTGCAACTTCCTTTCTTTTGAGTGGCACTGGTATTCAATGGATGATTAGAGTTGGCTTGTTGAGTCAAACTAGATAATAAATGAAAGGAACATAAGACCCTCTTTTTATTTAATACCTGGTCTGACTAGACATGAGTGACATGAATCATAAAATGCACAGGAAGGGGTATGGTAGAGTATGCACCTTGTAGAGTATGCACAGGAAGGGGTATGGTAGAGTATGCACAGGAAGGGGTATGGTAGAGTATGCACCTTGTCGAGTATGCACATGTAGCCATGTAGCCATGGCTGAGATGCCCCAGATCACCCTGTGTCTGAACTATGCACACAATGCCTCTCAAACAATACTGGAATTTGAAAACCTGCAGGAAAAATTAAAAAATTCCAACTACCTTCTGAGTAACAATATATAAGGCAAACAACAATAGTGTTGATACAGTGCTCATTTACATATGCATTATGTCTCCTTCTGGGGACTAGTAAGAATGAGCCTGAAGCAACTTGTGGCCTCAGCATCTCAATCATTAGTTACAACCCTGACTGAATGGGAATGTGTGTGTGGGATGACTCATCACATAAGGAAACAAGAACAAAGGTAGAGATTGCACCCATTTCCTCAGACCCAACAGCACTGTGGGTAATATTATACTAACTTGCTTGTTTTGTAAATATCTAAGTATAAAATTACAGCATGTGGCACTATATTCCTCAACAGAATACATAAGCAAATATTACTCATTACTATTGTTTCTATGTCAGGAGTTCAGAGTTCAGAATGTTTGTGATTAAATACTTCATTTGGATATCAACTAGAATGATTCAAATACTTTCACTTTTTTTGTTGTTCTGTTCTTACAAGTTTCCCACCTTTACACACAGGAAACCAAAAGACAACAGAGTGTAGGTTACCTGGTCACATTGAAAGTAATGGGTTGCACTGATGCCAGAAGCTCTTTTGGGCAGCCTGGGAAGCACCCACAACATTTTAGGACCAAGAGGAATTTCTACTTCTTGTTGAACTGCCCACACTCAATGAAAATTAACCAAATGATTCTTAGTCTACCACTTAAGGTGAATATAGAGATGGATATGGCAAGGTCTCTGATCTCTAGGAGTTTAAATTTAGGAGAAAAGTCCTTTAATAACTTAGAGCAAGGTGAACAATATATAACAAAATGGGCAACCCAAAGTGCTTAACAGTGATATTCGAAGGAAGGGAATTACTGAAGATGTGATGAAAATGGCAGCTGGCTTTTGATCTAGCACAGAGGAAGCAGCATGATCCCAACTTAGGGGACAGGCAAAGGTGACAGCTTCAGCAAGAACAGGAGCATGGAAGCAAGAGGTGAGGGTACACTTGCAGATATATCAATATGCACAGAAAGGGTGGCGCTTGGGTCAGCACAATTGTTCCTCTTGCATTGCCTTTAATGATGAGTATTTGGAAAGAATTTTTTTTCCAAGGGCAAATTTGTTTGGCAAGATGTTTTTAGGACACATTATACATATTTGTGGGGGGAGGGACTTTTATGGAAAGTCTCTTATTGAGAAAAGCAATCTCCAAGTAGGCTGAAATCCATTATTCTGAAAGAAGAAATGTCAACACAGGCACAAAATAAAGATTTAATTACGGATGCACATGAAGTGATTTACTGAATTTAGGGGCTCTGTGTGTGTGTGCACACGTGTGAGTGTAACATACATATCTAACAATATGATTAAGTGTCAAAATTCAAATGCCATTGTAGTTTTTGGGAAAAGGTTTATTAGCATTTCCCCTTTTCTTGATCTCATGGGGTTGACCTATTAACATGAGGAAGACCATTAGTGGCACTTTTTAAACACAGGAATTATTCAAAAATACACAACATAATATGCAAGATGTGATTATGAAGAAATGGGATTGATTCTACAAGTCACACAGATAAATCAGATTCATTATATAACAGTCATGTCTTGTATAAATCATAGGCCAACCAACAGGGGCACTAAAGATGCACTTTATTTTGGAGTACAGTACAGAAGTAATCTCACTCTCTAATGAGATGAATTATTAATAAATGCTAAAAGATACTTTAAAAAAAACCCTGCTTGTATAAAGGCCAATTCTAATCTCATGTATTTTACAAGTAATCTTCAATAAGCCACTATCATTTTATACTCAATTGAACCATACCCTCAACTAGTCTGATCTAGTGCATTTTTCTTTCAATTGGAAGAAACTGCATGGATAATGAAATTTTTTATCATTTCTTTCTTGTTTGGTGCAAAAAAATAAAAAGAGCAATGGACTTGTTACAAGCCAGTAAACTCAGTTCCAGTTGTGATTTCACTGATACTGAATCATCTCTAAACAGTTTTGGGTCTTCATGTCTTCAGCTGTAATATGAGGGAGTCTCACTAAATGACTGCTCTCCTCATATCTTTCACAGAACTAAAAATGTGCACATGCCATAGTATAAAATTTGATATCTGAATAAGTCTCTGAGTGACTATCACCACTGAAACCTGTACTCAAGTTTTGTTTATTTGTTTTTGTTATTCTTAAGCAGTCATTATGAAAAATACAATGGTTTTTCTGGGACAAAAAAAAAGCAAAGGGGAAAATTTGTAAAGGTAAAAATTGCTTTAAATATCTCTGGTAATTTATTTATTTATTTTAATTTTTTTTTTTTTTTTAGTTGATGTCTCACTCTTTCATTCAGGTTGGAATGCAGTGGCAGGATCATAGCTCACTGCAGCCTCGTACTCTTGGGTTCAGGTGATCCTCCTGCCTCGGCTTCCTGAGTAGCTGAGACTACAGGTGCATGCCACCATGCCTGGCTAATATTTTAATTTTTTTGTAAAGACTAGTTTCACTAGGTTGCCTAGGCTGGTCTCCCACTGATGATTCAAGCGATCCTCTTGCCTCGAACTCCCAAAGTGCTGGGATTACAGGCGTGAGTCACCACACCAGGTCTCTGGTTTTAAAAACTATAAATCCCAAAGCAAAGTTAAAATCCAAAGATCACATTCCAGGTAATTACAGATGAGAGGGCAGCAATAGCTGCAGATAAAAATCATAGTAATTATTCAATTGTTACTCTTCCTTTCAATTGGCTAAAAAATTACATAAGCATTAAAAAATTTCAAGTTAGAGTCTAGGTGTTTTTCTTTAGCTAAAATTTATATGTCATCACAAAATGCAAAAGAAACTCAAGCTATTCTGTTTGAAACACAACACTTTTTAGAATAGACCTGTCATTTTTTTGCATGGAACAGATTTCAGTCATTTCAGCACTAAGGTGTCATAATGAGTAGAAATTCTTGAAGTTTCAAACAATACCACCTGCACTCCAAGTTCCAAATTTTGTTTCTCAACCCCTCTAAAAATAATTGATGTTAACTGAAAAAGGAAAAAACTTAAACTTCTTTAGAGCACACTTCTTTAAAAGAGTTCCTTCGAAACTATTTAGTAAGGAATACAAAATAGATGCAACCGTGGGGGAAAAAAATGCTTTTGCGACAACTAAAGATACAATCTATAATTTCTTTTCAGTTTATCATTTTGATAGGATAAATGCTCTTCAGGAAAGACTAGCTGAAGACCTACAAAGTTCCTTGGGAGAAATATGGCAAGAAAACCAATATGACCTTACTTCAGTTTAAGTTGTAACAGAAAGGGTATTTATTTAATTTTCTGTGACATGTTTTCTTTTTAAGAGTTTCAAATAAAATAAACTCAGTATTTTTCTAAAAGAGTCATTCTATCATCAGTTATCTTATCATATGGCCATACATAGACATTCCACTGCAAGTTTTGATTTTTAATGAGTAGCATTCTTTCTCTTATGTTCAAAGTCATTTCTTTAACAGCCTATTTTATATGCACCCACTACCTTTTGATAATTCTTTTCATGGACTCCAGTTTAGACTTTAAAACAAGCAACTCTGCTGAATATCTTATTGTTTTTCTAGACAGTTTCAAACCCCTTGATGTTTAGCAAATTTTTACAAAATTAATGAGGTTAACCTTCATTTTTCAGATTTTCAAACTTACTTTATGCTAACACAGACCTCTCATTTAAAGATGACTCATATCCAAGGGCTTTTAAATTTGCCTTTTTTATTTTTTTTTGAGTTAGAGTCTCAATCTCTCGCCCAGACTGAGTGCAGTGGCTGCTCCCGGCCACTGCAGCCTCGACCTACTGGGCTTCGGCAATCCTTCCGCCTCAGCCTTCCAAGTAGCTGGAATTACAGGCATGCGCTACCACGCCCAGCTGATATTTTGATTTATTGTAGAGATGAGGTCTCGCTGCCCAGGTGGGTCTCGAACCCGCGGGCTCAGGCAATCCACTCACCTCAGCCTCCCAAAGGCGCGGGATTACAGGCTGAGCCACCGAGCCCGGCCTAAATTTGCCTTTTTAAAAAAAAATTATTAAGCTCAATGTAGATTCTAAAAAGTAAAAAAGTATGGAACATGTTCCTAAATACATTCATTAGGCAACTCAATACAATACAGATTAATCCCATTTATAAAAAATTAGATTTAGGAAAATAAAGATCTCTGAATTAAAATTTAAAACAATATTAATAATGTCTTTAATTGTATAAAGTTCCTTTTCATAGCTGCATGATAGTCACCTTACTCCATTCCATGCCTGAATGTGTGTATCTCATTACAAGGTAGGCACTGTGAGACAGATGGATATATAACAGTGAACGGAGAAAGCATTTCACCATCAAGAAAGTCACAATCTTATCTAAAAATTTCTCTAGTAAATTAGGTGGATTAATTTACTAAATTAAGTTCCCTGTAGTAGGGATTAGGGAAACTGGGCCAAGAAATTTTAAGTTGAAACTGACAACTAATAACATAATAAACAGAGTACCAAAAAAATTGTAAAAATATTTGGTTTGCAGAATTTTAATTTACCTTCAGTTTGCAAGAGAATGTTTACATTAATGAAAGGGGCAAATGTAGTTTGCTGCTAAGAATTACCAACTAAATTTCAAAATGGATCCCCTGTACATTAAAATAGAAATGTACAACTCTCTAAGCCTACAATTTTAGAGAAAGCAAGAAAGAAATATAGCTTTTTAAAAACATTCCTTTTTTAAACCACCACCACCCCACCCTCATAAAATATATTTGCAGAGTTTTCTGTGAGGATGTTTTAGTTTTAGAATAACAGAAATTCATAGAACCACTGCATTCCTTGTTTAAAATATAAAATGTACTTTGTACATTTGCCTTCTGATTTTATGCTACTTTGTTTTCCAAGTTAACTTAATCACCATGAGAGGGAATGAATAAGGCAATTTTTGTTACCTGAAAGAAAACATACAATTTTGCCTGGTTCTTTAAGTTTCTTTAATTTTTCAATGAAGACACATACATAACTCCTTAATAAAAACATGCCATCGAGTTTCCATTTCCCACAATTCCTTCTGCTTAGTGAACAAAGTCATAATAGGTATGTCAGAATGAAAGCAGGGATAAAGTTCTTTTGAGCTGACGGAAATGCCGATGCAGCTTTTTATAACTGGAATACTGACCGTCAGCAAAACAGAGATTGGGTGGCTCAGACAGAGCCCATATTACATCTGATTCACTGATCCCTTTCAAATTCTTGCCCCCAACCTTGGGCACAACACAAAACCTTCCTGAGCTCTGCTGGTCCTTTTGTCTGTTTGCAAAACAAAAATACAACATAGGACTAAACTTTAAGGGGGTAAAACAACATTTCTATTTGGACACATATCTCTCTTTTGGTTATCTTGGACACATGTTCTATTTTTTTTTTTTTTTTTTTTTTTAGCTAGTAACTATCCATCACTTGCTATTTAGCAATCTGTTAAGTAAAAACATCTATAACTGCCCTAGCCTTCTCTAAAGAAGCAACTTGGGTGAAAAGTCAATAATAAGTGTGCTTTGTATAACAAGTACTACAAAGAGTGCTTATAAGATAATTAAGGAGTTGTTGGTTTTATACTGTAAATTGGGTATGAATCCCAGATTAAATGTCAGAAATAGTGTATTTGCGAATACATGTTAAAATACAGAACTTTATAATTAAAGAAATGTACTCTATATAAAATGAAAGATGCTCTATGTGCAAACCACGCCTAAAAATAATGTTGCTAATGGGTGGATACAAGATTCTCAGAATGCTGCTTCTCTAGATTTTTGGATGTTAAAAACACCATGATACTTAATGTTAGATAGGCTGCCAGCTAGAAGGTAGAGTTACCTTTAACAATGGCTTGTCAGATGTCTTGTTTTTAAACATCCCCCTTTCAACAGTCAACTTATGTTCACACCATATGCTAAGGCGTTTGGTACAGTGTAAGAATATTGTGGGAAGCAGCAAGAAAGCGTTCAGAAATGTTTTGGGGACAATTCTGAACCTTAGTATTTTGAAAGGTGAGACTGGGAAGAAAGGGTGTTTCAGGATGTAGCAGAAATAATCCAATGACATGTCCAAGGACAGACAAACAAACCATTGCTTAACATACAGGATTCATACAGGAAATATAGTGGAAGAGACATCTATAAATGTATCTCTGAGTATGACCAAAATGTAGAGAAATTGAAAAAACTTGGAAGACAAGTGCTGAAGGTGTTGGGGCAGAGGAAGTGAAGACAATGTTTTGGGACAAGCAGCCTAACGTAAATACACAGTCTGAAATGACGAATAAAGACCCAAAGATGGGCAAAGCCCTGAAGAGACAGTGTTTAAACGTGAACTGGGGATCAGAGTCAGAGTGATGAGAATAGGAATCCCAAAAGAAGAAGCACACACAAAGAAGCAGTGAAGAAAGAACCCATAGGAAATGATAGTTAATTTGTTGTCTGGATGGGGACGATCTATGGATGGAAAATAAGGAGTCAAAAAGGATTCCAATGATTTAAGTCTTGCTGACCAGAGAAAGGATGAATAGAAATGGGTTAAATTTGAAAAAGGAAACAGTTTTATGAAAGACTGATTTTCAGAATTGCTGACTTAATTTAGCATTGAAAATATATATGAGATGTGTATCTTCTGAGTGCTTAGCATTGCTCTATGTATAGAGGATTCATAAACAACCCTACCAGACCTTTCTGTGAAGGAGCTTTCAAAAATCTGATTACAGACAAGCACACACATTTTTGCAGAGTTGAAGTTCCAGAAATGAGGTGAAATCTCTCAGGAAGAAAGTCATGTCTAATCTAACATTTCCCTGCTTAGATTATCTTGTTTAGTTGTCTTATTGACAGAAATCATCTAATAGCGATCTCGTATGCAGACATGTCTTCAAAAAGCCACAGAAAAAGCATTTTAAAATGTACTGATGTCAGCCCTTGTCTGTTTTTTCTCCTTACTGAATTTGTTAGTTTCCTTACTCATAGGACCTTTGATAATTTGTGTCTTTCCTCTGCACCATATTCTAATTTGCTACTATCTTTTTCAAATGTAAAACTCAAAGAACCAAAATTTTTAAGAGCACAACTGGTACAAATTATTGTTATTGCCATCACAGCAACACTTGAGTACCTATTGAATGCAAAATACTTTCCAGCTTTTGTAACTCCTATGAAGACTTGGGAATTTCTTGTGATCTTAAAAATCTTTGGCTGTATTAATGACAATTGAGCAATCCACATCCCATCTTGGGGACTATACTCAGGAAAGTAGCCTCTGAGTCTTCCTTTATACACTTGGTCCCTTTTCTAGCACCCTACCACTCAATTGGGTCTAATGCCATGCAAAGTCCCTTCATTTCTCTCCTTTCCACAGCCACTGAAAGTTCTTTTCTAAAAAGTTCATAACCTATACTGCCTGCCACCACACAGCATATTACAGCATAGGGGAAGGCTGGGATGTCAGGTGTCTGAGGTTAGGGCAAGTTGGCACATTGGTACTCTGCTTGACTATATTCTTCCTGTACTCCTTCTGGTCTGCCCTTGGAATTAGGAGACTGGTATTGATATTTCAGTGATTTCACATACATGACCATATTTGATCCTTAGAACTCCAGTCATAGTAGGCAGCAACTCATATTTCCATTTTATAAATGAATTAATTATGGCTCAGGGAGATTAAGCAACTTGCCCCTAGATCCCGCAACTGTCAAACAGAACAAACTGCCATTATTAGGGACCAAATGAACTATAAATAATGATAGGTTTCTAGCTCACATTTAGTTTATGGCTTGTTATAATTACCTATTTTCTGCTCTACCAGTGCCAAGTCAGGATTTCATAATCTGTATCGTGGGTTTTTTTGTCAAGTCAAGTTCTTCCTACCACTAATTTGTAAGGATAATTTTCCTCCAATTTTACAAGTTGTAGAGTTAGGCAATTACACACAATTTGGAGTTCTGTGTGGCTCTGAAACAGATCTTGATATTTTATAGTCATAGCAAAGAAAGCAACTCAGTCACCATTTAATTATGGTTCAAGAAAAGAAGAGTATTAGACAAGCAACAAGCAATCAATTTCTTCTAAACTATATGCTGATGATAATGCATGCTTTAATATTATTAACAACTGACTGGCAATGACCACAACAGAAGTAAATCTCTCTTTGACTAACGAAAATAAAATTTGCAAATCGTTTTATAATAATAGCTTAAAATGGAACTACTGACGAATAAATCACCATTTGTGTAGTTAGAGTCAACGATGCTTATTGAAAATGGACTGAGCATTTGTGCCTGGGCCTTGAGATTAAGCATCCGAGTGTGACATGTTGTGGTACTCACCATTCACTTTGCTTTACAGCTTAGCTATTATTCTTTCATAAAAAGAACCACTACAGATTTACTGTCTGATCAAGACAGCAATAGTATTCCTATCTTATAGCTACGTGGCACTTTAAATGTTACGAAACTGCCTTCACATAAGCAGAAGGCCAATTACACTTCCTCATAAGGCAGTACTCCAAAAACTGGATGTCAGCGGAGAAAGGTCCACCACATCAGCAGGGTAATTAACTTACTTCCAACTAGCTAAAATTTCGTGAACAGATGATGTGAATTTTCTCAGATCAGCATCCTGATAAAAATTGTGTTCCAACAATCTGTACTCAACACCAAAACTTTTAGGTCTATCTCCTGTTAACAGAAGTGTCAGGGGCAAAATTATCCAGAGATAGCAAAAGTGGAAACTGCTTGAAAAATAATCAGATGCAGAGAGCAGAGAAAGCAATATAAAGTAGAAGCTGAACCAACAGAGTCCAGCAGAGTTTCAGTGTAGAATTCTGCAAGTCCTCCACAGTAAACATCGCTACAATATTAAATGCAGAATACCAAAATGGATAACTCCCGTCCCAGCTTTACAGAGATTCAGGGTAGCAGAGCACAACAAACACCAGGGACTCTGGTTAATTATTCTCACATTGAAAGATCTTTGATTCATTAACTGAGTGATTGTGCCAGATGCACTAAACACACTATGTCATTTAATCCTAAGAACAACTCAAAAAAGTAGATGTTACTTTAGAAATAAAAAAAATCCTGAGTCACAAGTAGATAAAGTACCAGGCCCAAGATCACACAGTGATACAACTAATATTTGAGCATTGCTGTGTGATTTCAAAGACCAAAATGCTTTTTCAAAAATGTTATGATGGACCAGGCATGGTGGCTCACACAAATCCCAGCACTTTGGGAGTCTGAGGTGGGAGGAAACTGCTTGAGCTTGAGAGTTTGAGACCAGCCTCGGCAATATAGTGAGACCTTGTCTCTACAAAAAAAAAAAAAAAAGATAAAAAAAATTAGCTGGGTGTGGTGACACACGCCTGTAGTCCTCCCTTCCTAGGAGGCTAAGGTGGGAGAAGCACTTGAGCCCAGAAGTTTGAGGCTATGGTAAGCTGTGATCATGCCATTGCACTACAGCCTGGGTGATAGAGTAAGACTCCAACTCAAAAAAAAAGATAAAAATAAAAGTTAGACTCCCTTTCAGTTACTTGGAGAGGCAGGTACACATTGAATATAAGTTAAGAGTTCAAAAAAAAAAGAACTATGAATTAATATATTTATGAATAAATTTTTTTCCTTAGAACAGTACTAGATCATGAATTTACACAATAAAATCATCATCATTAGATACCTTCTTGAAACATTTTAATTGGCATGTTTATAAATGTGATTTTATGACAAGAAAATCTATCCACTTTACTTTAAAATAGAGTATACTTAGGCACCAGAGCTACATACATATTTTTGACTTTTCTAAAAAAAAAAATCAGAGATCATTTACTTTTTTTCATTGGAATTACACATTGATTTTTACATGAAATTTTAAAAAATAGATTGCTACTGAATACTTTCTACTTTAATCAAAGCCCAAAATCAGATTCAACTCTCACTAGGCACTGTGCAAAGATGGACAGTCAGCAGGCGACTGTGTGTTTTCAACGGATAAGTGTCCATGACAACAAGAAAAAACACCACAGTGGTGCAAGCAACACTGTTAGCAGACTCAAAGAGATTAGGATAGAATTAGCCTAGCGATCAATCTACCTCTTTCCTTCCTTCTCCTAGCTGAATCATTCGTAACAGAATTAAGAAGCATTGCAGGAAGTACAGACCTGCCTCAACATCGTTTTTACACTTGCTCCTGGGTTGATAGAGGATTCATGTTCTACCTATGTGTGGCCACTATTCAACAATTCTACACTATAAATATTTTTCTGTAACGTACAAACAACTTACATAGTTTGAAATAACAAAAATAATGACTACATGAATAAAAATATAAATTCATTTTCTAAAAATGAATATGCAGAAATAGACCAGTCCAGAGAAATATTTATCTTTAGAATTGCACCCTGATTTCATGTGAATATAATTTATTTATGAAAGAAACAATTTCACACCTAGAAATTATTTTCCCTTTGAATAGTTGTCTTTAAATTTTATTATGCCCTGTGTAGCTACCACTGAGAAATAGCCATATACTAGGAAGACAATTATTACCACAAAAACAGCAAATATGAAAGTTGTAATTGGTATATTCAAAGTGCCAAACTGCTAATAAACACTTATTAACAATATGTATGCTATATATTATATTAACACATTTCATTCTTAATTTTTTTGGCAATATCAATATAAGAAATTAAAATTGTTAGTACCATAATATACTTAAAACAATTGATTCTTTTTGTTTATTCATAGACAAATTTTTCTGCTTTTTTAATACCCAATGAATCAGCACCGGATTTAGTGAAATAATGCTTTATTATTTGACTTTAAGCTCATTCAAGGTTAGAGGTTATTTAGTAATTCCATTATTAACCTGCCTTGGTGACATCTAAGGTTATCTGTGAGACACTTAAATCTACTCTTTAAGACCAGTATTCAATGGGTATATCTACACTGATGGTTTGACATTATACTCCCAAAGTGTTTACAAATCTTCAACTTTGATAAATTTTGTCCTAGTTTTCATGTTGAAAACAAGGATCAAGTTACCTTACTTTAGCAGGTTTTATAAAATTCACCATTCATTCAACAATTACTTACTGAGCATCTATGATGTGTCAGTCAGTTAGGACATGGGATACTTCACCAAAAAAAAAAAAAAAAAACATAAAAATACACACACAGAATGATTATGAAAAAGGTAACATATGCACTGATGAAACAAGTTATTACGGGAAAGTAAGGAGTTAAAAGTACAGTGTTAGGCTTCTTTCTGTTTGAAGTCTATGAATTTAGGATCCTATCATTTCCTGTTACAGAAGAGTAATAATAGAAATCAGAGTAACTGCTTCTAGTATAGGACACTAGGCCTGCCACAGGGATGGAAGAAAAGACAGAGCTCCTTCCTGCTAAGGAGACAAAATGTTGGTATTTGAAAAAACAAGTTTGATTTGAAGCAGCTGATGGAGACTTGTGAGTTTTTTTTTAATTTATTAGTCAGTATTTTTTATTATGGTTTTGTGGGGTACAGTTAAGGGTTAGGTGTACAATTACATTTCATTCAGGCACCCTGTTGATAAGAGGTGTTTTCCCATCCCCAGACAGATATTTGCTACTGTTAACCCACCCCCCCCCATAGTTTCCCAGTACCGTCAGTCATTTTCTTATAGTATTGCATTGGATGTTCAAGGTCCATTATATGAGTGAGAACATGTGA